>NC_068290.1:43768185-44069438 GCF_025860055.1 Xyrauchen texanus
TTCCAGATGGGAGAGAGCAGTGTGTAGTGTAGATGCAATGGCATCATCAGTGGAGCGGTTGTTGCGGTAGGCAAACTGCAATGGGTCCAAAGAGGGGGGCAGAACAGAGCAGATGTAATCTCTGATTAACCTCTCGAAGCATTTGCTGATGATGGGGGTCAGAGCAACAGGACGCCAGTCATTTAAGCAAGTGATTGTGGCTTGCTTCGGTACAGGCACAATGGTTGATGTTTTGAAGCATGTGGGGACTACAGACAGGGAGAGGGACAGATTGAATATGTCCGTAAAAACACCAGCCAGTTGATTCGCGCACGCTCTGACGGCGCGGCCCGGAATGCCGTCTGGACCCGCAGCTTTACGGATGTTCACCCGTCGGAAGGATCGGGTCACATCCACAACAGAGACGGAGAGTGAATCAACCTCTGTAGCGTCAGCCGCGAGTGCTCTCTCCGCGAGGGCGGTGGTGTTGTCTTCGAAACGAGCTTAAAATGTATTAAGTTCATCCGGGAGAGATGCAGCGGTGTTCACAGCAGAGTCTTTATTCCGTTTGTAGTCTGTGATGGTATTAATTCCCTGCCACATCTAGAGTCAGTGGTGTTGAACTGACCTTCAAGCTTGTGCCTGTACTGGCGTTTGGCTTCACTGATAGTGTTACGAAGGGCATAACTGGCTTGTTTACGCTCCTCCGTGTTAGAAGAATTAAAAGCGGAGGACCGCGCGAACCTTGCCGTTAACCCATGGTTTCTGGTTGGGGTATATCCATATTGTTTTGGTCGGAACAACATCCTCTACGCACTTCCTGATGAAACACGTTACGCTGTCAGCGTAAACCTCGATGTCGTCATCAGAGGTGGACCGGAACATCTCCCAGTCCACGTGATCAAAACAGTCTTGTAGCACAGATTCTGATTGGTCCGACCAGCACTGGATCGTTCTGAGGGTGGGTGCTTCCCGTTTCAGCTTATGCCTATAAGCGGGCAAAAGCAGAACGGAAGCGTGGTCCGATTTGCGAAATGGGGGGAGGGATTTGTAGCCATCCTGGAAAGGAGAGTAACAATGATCTAAAACCCGGTCCCCTCGTGTGTTGAACTTTATGTGTTGGTGGTATTTTGGAGCGATTGTTTTGAAGTTCACTTTGGTAAAGTCCCAGGTAACAATGAACGCAGCCTCAGGGTGCGCGGTTTCCTGCTCACTTATACACCCATACAGTTCCCTGAGTGCCCGGTCTGTGTCGGCTTGTGGGGGGATGTGCACAGCTGTGATGATGACCGCTGTGAATTCCCTCGGTAGCCAGAATGGTCGACACAGAAGCATGAGATATTCCTGATCAGGAGAGCAGAAAGACTTGATGAAATGTACGTTCCTCTGATCACACCATGATTTGTTGATCATAAAACATACACCACCTCTGCTTTTACCGGAGAGGTCTTTCGCTCTGTCCGCTCGGTGCACGGAGAAGCCCGTGATTTCGATGGCCGAGTCTGGAGTCTCCGCAGCCAGCCAGGTTTCTGTAAGGCAGATAACACAGCAATCTCTCGTCTCTCGCTGGAAAGAGATCCGCGCTCTCAGCTCGCAGAGCTTGTTGTCCAGAGACTGAACATTTGCCAGTAGTATACTAGCGGGGGTCGATTTGCACGACGTCTTACTCTGATGAGAACGCCGGCTCGTTTTCCTCTTTTCCTTCTGCGTTTCCGCGGCCGGGCAGCCCAGACAAAGGGCTCCGCCAACGTGTTTGTAAACAGCGGGTCGGCATTAAGGAATTTGAAGTCCGGTTTTCGATGTGAAATTGTAGAACCAATGTCCAAAAGCGTTTGGCTGTCGTAAACAATAAGGCAGACAACATCCAAGACAAAAAAACAAAGAACTGTAAACAAAACAAACAATAAACCGCAGTGTTGTAACGGAGCTCGCAACGCAGCAGCCATACTCGGCGCCATCTTGAGTGATGTAGCTATGTCACGGAAGTAAGAGCTGAACTGCAAAGCAGGTGCTTCAGGTGGGCTTTGTGCTTTGTAACTTTGCAGACCTTTTACATGCACAAACAGCTATATTACACTCTAGAGGAAAGGTAAAATCCGCATAATAGGGCCTCTTTAAAGGGTTCACAGGTTGGATAGTGCAAATTCACTGGCTTTATACCAGCATGTCAGTTTGCACAGGATTATAAACAGGGGTTATTTTTACTGGGCGTTTTATAGAAGGTAAAATAGCCTACGCTATAATCTTTCTCGATGCGGGAACTTGCAGTCCAGAAGAGGTCCTGAAAAAAAATTACTGGCATGACCAATTCGCATTAAAGTACATTAAAAGTGTCAATCCTCATTACCCTTCACGCAAACTTCCGTGGATATTTTGGGAGATTACAGTCTACAAAAAAGTTCTAATCTTAAAGAAAATCAAATTTACTAAATCAGTACTAAGGTCAAACTTTATTTTCAGAATGCACAATGCATTTTTTTAAAAGGGAAAAACTGTTTTAGTGAATAATTTACAAAGGTAAATAATTGCTACATAAAAAGACAAATTGTTTTTTGATTTTAAAACGGATATGGAATGAACGGAAGATACACGGATGATAGTTCAACCTTTTAGCATCATATTTGATTTCTTTACATTCGACACTGCCAATATTATTTTGGAAGTGGTTTGGAAAGTGAATAATGCATAAGTACAAACTTAAAGGCACTTTTCTAACTGTAAACTTTAGACTATGCAAATGAGTTCCACACTGAGAAGGAAGGCTGGGCCACACCATGTGTGCCACCTATGATTTCAATAGCCAATCAGAACACTGGAATCTCCTCCTCATCATAAATGGATAAGAGACAGTAACAATCCATCATTCTGAGTCTTCAGTCCAGAGCGTGTGTTTTTACTTCCTTGTGTTGATAATAAATTAAGAGGCTCTAAATGTTAGGCAGAATATCACAAAATCCTTCAGATTTTTTAGATGACTAACTCCCACCGATTTACATATTTCTAATTTATTGAATGGTCCATTTGGATCATTTTTATACTATTAAGTTGAAACTCCTTAGCTATTGCCCCAAGGTAAACTGAGGGAAGGGTCATCTGACACTTATTCTCACACACATATGTACACCTTAAGTGACGTGTCCTGTGTGATGTCTACAACATAATTTGGTGGCTGTGTGATTATCACTACATATATAAGATAAAGATGACTTGAAATGTAAATTGTACTCTCAAAAAACACTGATTTGTGGAAGTGTCGCTTTTATAGTTGACCCAACCCCCTTCTAGAGCCCTCTTTTACAGTTTCACCCCCATTTGAAGATCTCCGGGCTGCAGCCATACCTATTTGGGTATCGCAGCACTTTGATAGCATACATAATAGTGAAGTATGTATTGTATCAAGCCAGGCGCCAAATGGTCTGCGCATCACTGCATTAAGTCGAACACACCTACTGTGAATGAGCTTCTCTTATATGCACTCATGAATGCCCAGTGGATGATGTTGGAGCCATGTCCACTGGGTAGCATTGTTGTAAAGTAATTAGTGATAAAGAGAGCATCTGGGTTATGTAAGTCAGTGCATTTTTCCATGTTATGTTATAATCGTAAATGTTACAGGTCATTTGTTAATTTAACCTCTAATGGGTGACTAAGGGTCTGACCCAAGACAGGAATGTAACGGTGCTTGCTTATTTAACCTGGCTCCCAGAGAATGAATATGCATGAGTTGTAATTAATGCATTGATCATTTGGCAAATTAAGCAAGAGTTTTAAATGAATCTGTTTACATTTTATGTCTCTAACGTACCTCATGTATTGACACAAATGTATTAGCATTCGTAACAAAATATATTTCTGCTAACTTTGCTCTGTTGCGTTTGGAGATGTTTTTCTATTATGTTTGTTTCAGTGGAACAAGGCCTTTGTTTTAGTTGAGGGAAAGACAGTCCTCTTTTTTTTGTCTGTCTAATGATGTCATTGCAGGGATTGTTTGGAGTTTTGAGAGTCAAGTTTTCAGACTTAGCCAGAACATTTCTAATAGGATTAAAGCCCTCTAGATCTAGAACAACTCGTACCTGTGTCTGCAGACCAACTTTGATTAATATAAACTTTGAATTATTCACATAGTTTGAACAGGACACCATGTTTGGACAGCTTTCTAAGATTATCTGTTTTCTGTATTGTTCACCTATCAAAACTCTGAACTTGAATGATTTTATGTCAATTAATTTGCATATGCCTATAATTACTGTTGTTTCAGTGGTCTAAGTAAGCTCAAGGTTAGACCCTCAACTAAATTTCTGTTTCTCTCTTTTGCCTTGGGAAATGTGGAGAAATTTGTCTTCAGTAAACTCTCTCAACTGATTGAAACTCAACTTTGACTCTTCATTGTTTATAGTGATCTCTCTAATGGGTCAAGCTGTAACCCCAACAACAGTGATTCATGAGAACATGAAAAACAGGCGAACAATGGAACATTTGGAAGGAAAACATGTAATGGAATATGGAATTTATGAAATGGAACTGTGATGGTATGTGTTTGATTCTTTTTGGATATAATAAAAAATACATTATTTTAAATTTACAAAGAACTTGGACTCTCTGAACACAAATTAATGACTTGCTCACACCTCATATCAGAGCACCTCTGGTTTTATTGGAAAGTCATTACAGACATCAAGACTTTCACTTGAGACCATTGAGGATGGATACCATTTAATAATTATAACAGACTCTGACCAATGAAGCACTACAACTTTAATCTTACATAAAAATAAACTATATACAGCATTTATATGGTTTACATTTTGAATTGATATAATTTATTTTTGGTTAAAACTGGTCTAAAAAAAAACTTTTACAGATATTCAAGTTATGCACATATTTTGAGACAATGGATCACAGACTGGAACCCTGTGTGATAGAAAACCAAATTAATTGAGTTATTTTTATTGGAAGTTGAAGTCATTACTTCAAACTCTAAAACGTTATCATACCTCACATGCTTTACCAACTGTTAGAGAATAAAGATCATGTAACACTGCTTGTTCATGCCTTTTTCTTGGTGTTCAATGTGACTATTAGATGACATTTCAGTTTCATAAAAATACTGATGAACAACCAAAATCATATGGTACAATATCACTTTATCCAATAGGTAGGTTATGTATTTTGGATTATAATGATTTACACACCCTTATCGGTTCAAATATTTAAATTTAAAATTCAAATAAAATATACAACTTAAACTTATTCAACATTCTTTAAAGCTTTCTAGAATATCTCCATGTTTTCATGAAACCATAAAAGCTAAAGCTAAAAATCACTGCAAATGGAAACACATTGGATGTTTTCAAATGAAAGAGTGATGTGTGGTGAACAGCAAAGAAGAGCTCAGTCGATGTCACTGTCACTGCCAGATTCACTTAGCTGAAGATCATTCCCTGAGAACACAGCAAATACAAGACTCAATTCACACTGCCACAGCAAACACATTAACCTCTTTTCAACCAATGGGCCGAATGGTTCCAAGCATGGTGAGTAACGATTCCAGAAGCATTTCCACTTGAGCAGTTTGGTATGGAACGATTTTAGCTAGAACGATTTTTACAGTTAGTCAGTCAACTGTGCTGAAGGGACACCCTTAGTATATAGCGACTCAGGACAGGATGGAGAAAGAAACTGTAACAGTGTCAGAATGCCCGGATCGGTGATCGAGTCTGGAACAGTTCGACCCGATGGTGGAAAAGCACCTACTGAAATGTACTCCTTTGTACTAGTTTTTTCAAGAATCTACAGTATCTCCAGTCCCGCTTGCTGGGTTCATTGTGATCATCAATTGTTTGATGTGAAATTCATGGCTTTGACTAAATTCTGATTGGACGAGCCACATTCAGAGCCGTTGTAAAATTATTATAAATGCACACCTGCAACCAAATGTTCTATATAATATAATGAGCTATATTACTCGGTGCAAGAATGTTTTTTCCGATTATGACTAATAAGTTTAACTGTTTACTGAAAATTAGTAGGGATTCATTTGACACTTGCAAACTATGAATGCTTCATACTCTTTAGCATAGACGACGCACAGACGCAAGTTGAAAGTCTGCATGTACTGTGCTGATGACAAAATTTGCATTGCGTGCACTGTGTGCAAGACATGATAACACACGGAAGACCGAAGTATATTTTGCCAAACAACTCTTACTATTTTTGCTGTAACTGTACTGCAGAAGTAGCAATATTAATAGTTAGGGATGGGACAATATATTGAATTTCATGAACCAAAATAATTGACAAACCATATCGAGGTGAAATTAGAAATTTCAAACTTTGTTCCATGTGATCATAAATAAAATAACCCAACAGACATTAAAATCTTTAATGTCACATTTTTCTAGACTATGTACACGGTTTGCACAAGGTCCTTTAAGTGCTTAAACGTAGCTTTTTTTAAAGTACTGGAATATCTGGAAAATCACCTTGTTTTTTTATAAAGTGCTTAAAAGTGAAGCAAGAAACTAAAACAGAATTTTTTTCCATGTAATGTGTGTTTCCATTAAAGATGAGATCCAAGCATGCGGTCCACTGTCATTAAATGTGTCTTTTAATATTCTTTCAGTTCTTTACATTCAGCTGATCAAAAAGTAAAAAGAAACACAAATACTAATACTAACACGTTTATGGAAGTGGTAAATAATCTGTGTGAAACACTTCTGTGACGCTCTTTGAACTGCCACCATTTTTAAAGAGACAGTACCATTATAGGGCTTGTTATACAAATGAATGTAAACTCAATGTAAATACATGTAAATATACATGTTATTTAAAATAGAGACAGCTCATTTCATTATTAAAGATGCAATTTTATGACAAAGACAAAATAGAAGTCATCGTATTTGACAAAAAAGACAATTCTCAAGGTAAAAAACATACATTGACTCTAAAAGTGAAAAGATTATAAATAAATTCAAGACAAGAATTTTGGTTTCATTTTGGAGTCAGATCTTAGTTGCAATAAATAAATCAGCCTACTATCATTAAAAAAATATAGCAAGAATTAGATGTTGTATCCAGTCAAGTCTTAGAGAAACTTGTTTATGCATTCATCACCAGTAAGGTCGACTACTGCAATAGACTTCTCACCGGCCTTCCCACAAAGACCATTAGACACCTGCAGCTCATTCAGAATGCTGCTGGCGGGATTCTCATCTGAGCATATTACTCCAGTCCTCAGATCTTTACACTGGCTTCCAGTTACATTTACAATTGATTTTAAAGTATTATTACTTATTTATTTATCACTCTAAGGACCTAATTACATTGCAGATATTAGGATCAAGTCAGTTAGAAATACCAAGGGTTAACTCAAAACAAGGTGAGACAGTGTTTAGGTATTATGCCACTCACAGCAGGAACCAGCTTCCAGTAGAGGTCAAATTCATGTCAGATCTGAAAACACATCGGTTTAGCTGTGCATTTACTGACTTAACACTGTGCACTTAATTGATAGAATACATTTTTAAATACTTTTATATTTCTCAATTTTCATTTTTATTTCTTGCTCTTAAGAAATTTTAAGATTTACTTTTTTATTGAGTTTGTTCATTGGCATCACTGTCTGTGCAGATGTAATTTGCAATATGACATTTACATTGTGGATAAAGCTGATTAATGTCACATCATGCATATGATGTGTTTGCGAGAGGTAATTAACCTGTTATTAAAGTTCTATGTACAGGTGTCCAGCTTAGAGTTTCTTATAAAACTCTAGAAAAAAACCCCAAATATTTATATATATATATATATATATATATATATATATATATATCAATAAAACAAACAGTGTTCGTGCATTGTAAATATCTTGCAGTATTACATTTTACCCGTCATATTTTCAGCAATATTATGCTTTAATTAATAATTAAGTCTTTTTCGTCTTGCCTTTGTTATTGTTGAAAAAAAAAAAGCTTTCGTCAGTAATTTTGTTGACGAGATTAGCAGTTATTATTTCACTTTCTAACATTAAATTGTACTGTGTCAGTATTGTACATATCAGCATTATATCAGCCATCGGCCAGTTAAAAACACATGTCGGGCGAGTGTGTCAACACTCACTCAGTGTGTTCATGAGCTGGTTGCTGCCGTTGGCCATGCTGGTCCTGCTGGGAGAGAGATGATGCATTTCCTGTTCTGCATCACTGCATGAGCTGTCATCACCACTGCCAGAACAACTGGCAGATTCTGAAGAGCTGCTACTGCTGCTCATCTGCTCGATCATGTCCACCTCCGCTCGCAGCTCTGAGAGGAGAGAAAGATTAGCTGAAGAAACTTACAGTGTAAATTCAGTGCAGTTTGGATGTGCAAAATTGAGTTGGTGTGAGACACTGATGAGATGCAATGCAACAGCTAAATCCATCTGCTTATGTGTACATGATCAAACAATTACAACATTTGAATTTCAATAGTAATTGTCTTTGAAAATATTATTAAAGGCAGTTGATTTGTTGCATTATTACATGGCGACCTGGAATACTCTATTCTGATTGGTCAATGGGACCATCTAGAGGTCTGTTATTGCTCTGTAACAACCACAGCTCCACATAGCAGACTGCTCAACTGGGGTCTGCGAGCTGTCTCTCCTACTTCACGTAGCACTCTGTGATCTCTACACGTAAGGTAATAAAATAAACTTGAATCAATATTTCTTGTGCATTTATTTATTCATTTGGAAAATAGTCTTGTAATAAGATGCATACTAAGCAGTCAGACGTTCACTAAAACAACCGAACTGCTACGCAAACTGAAGGTGGAATTTCAGCTATTCAGCGATTTATTTCCTCACATAATTACACAATTTCAATACAAATCAATGTTTCATGTCCATCTATGTTTAAGTATTTGTTTAAGTATTCTTGTAATAGGCTGAATAATGAGCCAGATGGTCATTTTCACAAAATAAACACCAACAGAACTCAGATTTCTTTCTTTTAATATAGTTACATAATTTTAATGCAAATAAAGAAATTGGTATATCTATTTATTTATTTGGTTAGTAGCCTTGTAATAAGCAAGATAATGTAAAGTCAGCCTGTTGCTATCGCACAAAAAACCCATTCAGGGTGATACAGAGTTGGGGTCCTGATCACCCTGTCGGGGTTTATTGTGCGATATCAACTGGCTGACTGTACATAACCCCTTACAAAATGCTGTTTTAATATCTGTAGAGCGAGGTGCTTTAAAGAGACTTTACCAGAGAGGGTTTTAGGATGCAGACAGTCTAACAGTTACTGGGTCTCTGTGGCATTTTTGTGCACAGAAAAGGTTCAAGCTAATTCTTTCATTCTTTACTCCACAACAAACATATCTTATATGCAAAGCTTAGACATGATTAGCTGCATTTTTATGCTTTCTTATTTTGTTACTCTGAAATAAGAAAGACTTATTGCAGGATCACTTGGTTATTCAATTCCTTATGATAAAAACAAAACAAATATATATATATAATTTTTTTTTTTTTTTTTTAAACATTTTGGAGTACCATATTACATGTTTTAGGGCCTTAAGATTGATTGTTGTGTACATGTGGGTTCAGTTGGCTCTTTATTTTAACAGAGGAATTTTCATAGTACCACAGAGACAGTGTTTACAGTTTTCAATCATTTCTTTCAAGGAGTATTTTTGTTTCTAAATTCATCCTCTTTAATGCACCACAGCAAAAATATTAACAATTTAAGCTCTGAATGTGCGCAATTGTTTGGTATAATTTTAAAGAAATCTCTTCACATTTTTAAGATTATGAGAAATTATGAGATCAGCCTGAAAGAAACTGCTGAAAAATAACAACAACAAAACTTGAGCAAAAACTTTTTTCTTATTATTTTTGATTTGACATTATATATCTCAGGGTGTAAATAAGGTAGTTCCAAAAAACTTGTGTTTTTGCTTTTGTTTTGTTCCCAATAATGTCAAATAATGTAAAATTTTGTGTTGGTATGACAAAGTGATCACAAGTTATAGCAATACAAAAACCTCTCCAAGTGTCCAAAAGCCTCTGCAAACAAGCTAATTACACATGCAAATCAACAATGACTAAAGGTATGCTTTCTCTCCAAAGCATGCAGGCATGAGTAATGAGACCTCATTCAGTTCCATTCTGTTTCATTTGAGCCATCATCGAGTCTGTGTCATGTACTTGGCACCTTGTGGCCATATGTAATTAGAGTAAACGATCCTCTCTGCCCATATTTAGATGACTTCCACCTCTAGTTGCAGCAATCTGAATCCTATTACGATTAGCTTAGCGTTCTATGACGATGTACTACATCATTTCCGATGAAGTTATCTGATCCAGGAAAGCTAATGTGTTTTAGCCAGGTAGCACATTACGTGCTGTATGCACATTGTGCTTCATGTGGATTATCTAATGATCTATGCATTCAAATATGTTGTGTGTGGGCTCGTTTTAACAGTATTTCCCCTCCACTAAGTAATGGTAATTTCTGTTTATTTTTTTGAGAGCTTTCCAATGACATGATACGTGGCTATCTGATCAGTTTGATTGTATTACAATTACAATAATATGTACAGTGCAAAATGATAAAACAATTATCAAAACTTGTTCAGTTTTGGTCATAATGCCTACATGCATTGTAAAGTAGAGCTTTCAAACAATACCTATTTTGTGTTGGTCAAGACTGTAGTAATATTTTGATAAGTATTTATTTGTGTTAACCTTTTTTTGTGTTGCCTTAACAAAGAACTTAAAATGTAAAACCAAAAAAAATAAATAAGGAGGGTCTCACCTCGTTTAATGTCATCCAAATGAGGTTCGGGAGACGGGCTGTCTTTAGTTGGTGAGGTCTTGGCACCAGCTCCGGATTTGATAGGGGTGCGGAACTGTGATGTCAGCAGGTTAGCTCTCACAGACTGCTGCTCTATCCGAGCCTGAATCTTACTGCTGCCCTCCGCTCTGACAAACAGACACATCATCATCATCTACAACATCACGCTAGAGTTACTTATGCAGTTCAGAAGCTACACTCCAATAAAATACAAAAATACAAGTTGCCCGTTCACACCTTGTTTTCTTGACTTGTATGCTGCTGCTGAGCTTCTCCAGCATGAATTCTCCAGTACCATGATTAATGATCAGAACACAGTCTTTCTGATACGGCCTTTTATTACCCTTAAACACTGTCATTGGTGGAGTTGAACCCTTGAGAGAAATCAGACATGAGGGTTTCAGACAAGAAAAGGCATGGAAACTTCATTAAATTTAACAGAGAGTGATGGTCTTACTGGTATGTGTGGTAATGTGATTGTGACCTCATCTCCTTTTCCTACTTGTAATTCTCCTTCACAGGATGTATCGATAGATGCTGGTTTAAAATCATCTGAGGAAGGAAGCACAGGTTAGTAAACATATGACATTGAATTTGATTGGTTTTACCCTTAAATTAAATGCATGCATATTATTACTGGTGGCTCATTCAACATTTAAAAAATAATTATTATAGCTCATCTAAAAGATAACCATAGGCAGGTTTAAACACGTATGTATCTGTATGTGTGTATTTACATAAGGGTATCATGCAGTGCCTTTACCATTCTGTAAATAAGAAACTAATGTTCTTGTTGTCAGTGTTCAAGTCAAGTGTTGTTGTGTCCTAAGATGTATTTAGTGCAAATGTTCTTTCCAGTGCTGTGGTATTTGCATGTGTGTTTTCACTTTTGTTTCTGCTCTGTGCCCTTTTCACTTTCTTAACACAGGTTGATTACCGTCAGCTGTTGTTAATAAATCAGTTTCTACTGTGATTCGTTTGTGGAGTGTTGGAGCAAGAATAAAAGCACAACAGATCACGTTGAGAAGTAAGAGAGACAATGTGGTTCCCTATCGAGAGGTCTCTCCTATTGCGTAAGTAGCTTACGCTATGGGAAAACACCGTTTCTCGAGAAATATTGAAGTCTTTATGTAAAACGCATTGCAGCTGCACAGCAGACAGTAATGAGCGAGGCAGCTCGGTCATTGGCTGTGCTGCGGCAACTGCTCGAACCAATAACGGGTGACTCTGAACAGCCGACCAATGTGCGCTGCGCTCGCGTTCAGGCTCAGAGCCCGCCGAAATTAGCATAGCCAGGCTATATAATGGGCACCCCGTCATACGAGTTCATTTAGATTTAATCTCCTTCAGCGAAGACCTTCGCTGGATCCTCCGGATTGTTGGAGTCTTTCGCCTGCCGTTGACAAGCCTACAGCAGGACAGCTAAGAGGACGCCGGCGCCTTCAGCCGCCTTCGAAGCCTTCTGCTACTCCATCCGGCGCGCATCACTATATCCTTTTTACTTAACTACTTTGCAAGTGTTCGCCTTTGCAACACTTTTTGTATTTAGTAAAAGAGCAAATTCGAGGCGTTGTTCCAAATGCCTTCGACCTGCGCCTCGTGCAGAGGCCTTCTTCCTGACAGGGACCATCACATTATCTGCACTCGCTGCCTGGGACCTGACCACGCAGAAGCTGCTTTCACTCGAGGCGGATGCCCCGAATGTGACTCCCTGGGCCTCAACGAGCCGCTGCGCGCCGGCGCGAACGAGCCTGCTACCACCGTGCTGCCGTCCCTCTGTTCGAGCAGCGCAAGAAAAAAGCGCCGCTCACGGAGGCCGCCAGAGCACGCTGACTTCAGTGACGTCACGCCGGGCCAGTCCCCGCGTGCTTCACCACCACCCGAGAACTCCCCGCCGCCAGTCCAATTCACGCAGACGGACCAGCACCCCTCCAACAGAGCGGTGGGTCTCATCTCGTTCGGCGCGCCAGGGGACGACGGTGAAAAGGATGACAGCCTTTCCAATTGCCGCTGCATCTGACGACTGGCCGGGCTCGGCCTTCGACCCCGCGCCGTCGACATTAGCGGACACGAGCAAGGGCACCAGCACGGTAAGAGAGTTCGCTGAACGCTTCACTGCAGCAAGCAAAACGTGTAAAACATTACCCAGTCCCCTTACAGGCGGCTGGAAATGTCTGTACAGCAGTCAATGGGCCAGTCACAGAACTCGCTCACCTGCAATCAAATGCCGTTTTAACGGCAACACACAAAAATCACAAGAGTCATTTTCTGCCTGTGTCACTAAGTGGTCATGTGTCCACATTAAAGTGCGCACTCCCACATATCAATACTGTCCAAACAGTGCCGAATACTTTCCCAGCTCGAGCTGGATGCCCCATAAATGTAGATCGTGTGCCTATTGTCATGTATGCACCACTACACACAAGCACTGTTCCCACAGTTATAAACACTTCCCCAGTAAAAGCGGGAAATACTATAAATGTAGCGCGCGTGCCTGCTGTCCTGCACGCACCCCTACACACAAACACTGTATGCATGGCCAAAAACCCCGCCGCTAGCGGGAGGCTTTATGAAACCTATTACAATGTATGCACCCCCACCCGTAAACACTGTCGTTTCAAACATTTCTCCGGCTCTTGCTGCGAGCATTACGGAGATAGCGCGCGTGCCTGTAATCTCACACGCACCCCTGCACTCAACAAAGCTGCTCAGCGCGCGCCCGCACCTCTGAGAGCTGTAAGCTCAGTGTTAGCACATTTTCTGCCTGTGTCACTAAGGGGTCACGTGTCCACGCTAAAGTGCGCACTCCCACAGTTACAAACACTGTATGCATGACCAAAAACACCCGCCGCGAGCGGAGGCTTTATGTAAGTGGCGGCGTGCCTACTACAGTATATGCACCCCCACCCATAAGCGCTGCCCATAGAGTTTCAAACAATTCTCTGGCTCATGTCGCGAGCATCACAGATGTGACGCTATGAGCTAAGAAACTCCCGCTAAGAGCGGGAAGCTTTATGAAAGTGGCGCGCGTGCCTATTACAACGTATGCACCCCCACCTGTAAACACTGTCTATACAGTTTCAAACATTTCTCCAGCTCACGATGCAAGCATTACGGAGATAGCGTGCGTGCCTGTAATCTCACACGCACCCCTGCACTCGGCACTCAACACGGCTGCTCATATAGTATATTTTTCAATATTCTAGTATGTTTCTTATATATCAAAATACTTATATGAGTTTCCTGGCCTTTGTGTGACCCAGGAGAGAGCATATGAGGTTACTAAAGTTGTTGTTGCTGCAGAGGCCACAAAGAGCACCCAGCTGTAACAAAATAATGAGACTAAGGACCTTGAAGATTTCTACCAGTAAAAAGATATCAAAAGGCTCTGTGAGATAATGGTGGCAAATAGTATCCATTGGTTACAAAAATAACAAAGGGGCACAGAAATGAGGTAATGCCAGATAACAAACTGTATAGAAGAGGAGGTTTTGGACTAAGACAGTCAGAACGGACAGCTGGCCGGTCTCATGTTTGTTGGTGTTCAATAAACTACAACTTTGGCATCTGGAACTCAAGACTCCGAGAGTTTTCTTACAACTTAGAGAGATTCATCGCGATATTCCACGACATATCTTTGGCTCAACTCGTGGGGCTGGCATTGAGGTCAAGGGGGCAGAGGTCGCTGGTGGGACAGCTTGCACGAATCGCACAGAAACACCGGCGCCAGAAACTAAGGTAAGCATCTTTGCTTAAGGTGTTTTTGTGTGATCTGTGGTAGCGAGTCCCGGTAAGTGGCTTCCCTAAGACTTTTGCCAGTCCAGACATAGAATAATTTGAACTAATTGGCTAAAATAGAGGCGAGTTCCAGATTTCAAAAATAGGGGAGTGGGATTGTTTAAAGAGAGTTTAAGAAAGTTTATTTGAAGAAGGTAGAAAAAGCCTGGAGGTGAGTCGAGAAGCGACGTGCGTGAAAATTCCCGGTTAGGTGCATTTATTCAAGGTTTTTCCAGAAGAGTGGCTGAAAATCCTGTACAGGTGAAAATCCTAACACGGGTGGAGAAGTGAAAATTCACGCAAAATTCCTCCAGGTGTTAGATTAAGTTATTTATTGCAGTGTTTGACGGAACCCGGACTGTGCAGAAAACGGGGAATTGTTGAACTATGTGTGCATGTTTGAGATAATGAATAATGTGCATGACTAACTATGTTGTTGGTGCATGTGTGCTTGCGGTACTAAATGCGCTGTTGTTGTGTTTATTCAAATGCATGATTGCAATGTTGATGATGTATTGTGTGCAAAGGCAGAATAATACAGAGAATCAGGTGCACTAAGCAGGAAATGCTAAATGAGAGTAAAAGTGGAAAACTAATTGAAACAGTGAATTGAATAAAACAATTGTTGAAAAAGTATAAAGACGCAAAATGGCACCTGCTTCTCTGATAACTCCCTGCCTTGCTCTCACTCACTGGTCAGCTGAACGGACAGCTCTGTGAGTGAGGGAAGGGAGATTCAGAAGAGAAAAAAAATAGAATAATTGGGAAAAAGATAAAGAAAAGGCAAAATGTTTTCCATTACAGTGAACAAGACTAGAGAAAAATGCAGAGACAAGCAAGTTTTGTAAAGTTGGAGATCAATGCAGATCTGAAGAGTGGGAGAGAGAATTGGAGAATAAACTGATAGTGTCAAAGGGAAGCGATCATTTTTGGAAAGAATCAGAGTACATAGATTACATGAGGGCAGAAGAGAAAATTAACTGTAAAAAGGAGTTAATGAGAACCTTAACTGAAGTGGTGAATTTAGGAGAAATAGAACAAGAATGGCCGTTTGTTGACTGGAAAGAAATTGCAGCAGGTAACATTTCTCTCTCATACAGTACGCTAGAGACTGAGTGCTGTGAAGAGCTGTAGGGGAGGGGCTGAGCAGAGACTGAGTGCTGTGAAGAGCTGTAGGGGAGGGGCTGCTAGAGCGAGAATAGGGAGCTGTAAAGGGAGGGCTGTGAGCATGCACAGAAACAGAGAGACTTTTTTTTTCCTTGTCTCAGTTTTCCTCATGAAACAGAAATCATAATGTGGAAATAAGCTGTTACTGAATTTGAGAGGAGACTAACTGAGAGAAGAAAAGATATAGAATTAAAAAGATGAATAATAGAAACACAGGGAATGAGTGATCATTTCTGGAGTTATGAACAAATTAAATACAGTCAAAAATGTTAAGGTGATATTTAAAAGGGAGAGTAAAGGAGAATTAGCACCAATGTAGAAATTGTCTTGAACAGAGACCCAAAATGGATGTGACAGCTGTGGGTGGAAGTACATGAGTTTTAATATAAAAAATAATTAACAGATATAGCGATCAACCACTGTAAATAATGAGTGTTTTTTATGGAAATAAAGGAGAGAGAGGGATAAAAAGAGGAGAGCAAAAGGAGGGGCAGAAGTAATAGGTTTGTTTTAGTATAATATTTTTTGAGAGCTCTGTGTTTATAAAGGCCTTGTGTTTGTAAAAAGTGTGAAAGTTTCTGTGTTTGTGAGAGTATCTGTGTTTGAAAGTATGGGAAGTATGACTGAAGTGTGATTGCATATGGAAGTGTATGTTATATGAGCCCAATAAATATCAATCAAGATAGAGAGGTTGATCCTTTGCTGCATAACTAATGAGGAGTATGTATGAAATTTACATAAAAGAAAATCTATTTAGACTATTTTCATCAATATAAGAGGCAGAAGAGATCTGATGATTAAAAACAAAGAGGGCACTTAATAAATATTATGATTGTAGAATGAAAACCAATGATAAAAAATATATGTGTATGTCTGTGTAAGTGTGTGTGTGTGTGCGTGTGTATGTATAAGGATAAATATAATACAGTATAAACAAACAAATAGCTTTAAAACAAAAATGTGCATGAAATCAAAAAGTTAACCCTTAGCGGACTGGACAATGTTTATTCTTGGGCTGTTCTTTTCATGCCATGAAGGAAGCCTGATGTAAGATTAACTAAACTGAAAGTGAGCAGCTGTTGAATGGACATGTGTCAGATCATAACTCCTTTTATATCAAAGTGATGAGTAAGAATATTTAGATTATAAAAAAGTGATAACTTTAAAGTGATTGAATTGCATTTGGGAAATCACATTATCTGGACAAACAATAAAGCTTTCAATCTAGTGTATTGCATTAAACTAAAGTCAAATAAGTAATTGTATTTTAAACCAAGGTTGTATTTAAGATAAGTGTTGTTATATTAAAGCAAATGGCAAAAGAGGACCAAAGATATGATAAAATAAGAAAATTATATTTTGTATCTTATGCAGTTAAACCTTAAATGTGAAAACTTCACATTCATGTGTCCATTTTATGTTCTGTCTGGTCCAGTTTATGAGAGAATAATATTTTAACATTATTAAATTAAACACTAGAAAGTTGTTTTTGAATTTTCTATGATTTTAAAAATGTCTGGAGAACAATTTAAATGTGAGTGCAGCGTTGTCGGTGTAAACTTGATCAACCAACAAAAGATAGGCAGAGATTTTTTATTTTTGTTAGGGACTGTCTGATGAAGGCATTGAGGATGGCTTTGAGGGGAAACAGGCCTCTCTTGATGTCTTCAGACAGACAGAAAGGGGCCCGACTTTAGAAAAAGATAGAAAGCAGATAGATAGCTATTTTATTTTTATTTTATTTATTTTTTGTTTGGTATACACAGAATAGGTCTTGGTTGATCGTGGATACACTGAGAAGCTGCATTTGAGACTAAAATTAAAGGAACATAAATTTAAGAATGATTTGGATCATTTAAAAATTAGTCTTTGGGGCGGGTGAAGCCCATGGAGAAAGGTTAAGATTAAATTGAACATCATAACTTCCTCATATATGAATGTTAATAACTTCATATTCATGTGTCTATTCTGTGTTTCATTTGTTATTATTATGTGTGTTGTTTCACTAACTCATTCTGGAACTAGTTTCTCCCCATTGCAGACAGCTGAGAAAGATGATTTTATAGAAGTTACTAATGCTGCAGGAGGAAATCAGGACACAAAGAAGACTGAAAATGATGTGACTGATCTGATATATCCTCCTGTGCTCATTACTGCTGGTAATCATTATTGATTTGCCATTTATAATGTGGATTAAAATTTCTCTGGAAAAGTTTATTTCAGTCTTATACGATCACTTTATGATTTTCCAGAATGCCATCGATGGGGTTTAATGCCCGTGTCTAAATTGTTCTGAGGGTCTAAATTTAAATCCAGCAGCTAACCACTGATTTATTGATTTGAAGAGTAAATATTACAAACATGTGGCAAAGTTATAGAGTTACCTATTGGATTGGTTACTCCCCAAATTTTCCAGAGAGTACCCTCATAATAAAGAAAAGAAAAAAAAAGGAGCTTAGTGTGTGCTATAAAGTGCTGATTGAGTGTCTATTTCTATTACTACTATTTTAGTTTGCCATAGTTAATACATGAAAGTGTAATTTTAGAGGTATAATAGTGATAACTGTTAAAAGATGATGAAACATTTGGATAAAAAAAATAAATAAATAAATAAATAATGTAAGAGTCATGAGAAATTAAAAGTACGTGAGTGTATCTTACTGAGCAATTATTTCAAAACACAAGAAAAGAGATATGTTTTTAGATATGTTTGTCTTTAAGACTTTATTCTGTTTAATCTTTTACTTTTCTGTTAGTTTAAAAACTTGATTTATATTATTTTATTAGATAGAATGGAAGTTCCTTCACCTGAGAAAGTGTAAGAAATGGAGAAAGTAGTAATAATAAATTATTACTTAACAATAAAAAGGGATTATATTAATAATAAGATAGGTGTTGTAAATGTAAAGCTCTGCATGAACAGAAGGCTAAAAATAAGTTGAATTGATTATATAGTGAATGTCAAAAATACATTGTGTTCTGTTTTATTAAAGATTAGAAGGTTATTTGTATGTTGTTTGAATGGACAGAAGTAAGATGAGAGTAGTTTTTTGTTGGTGTGCAATGAGAAAGTTTGAAAGCAGTTACTATAATCAGTTATTATAAATATCACTTTCTACTGTTTAAGAATAAATTAAATATATTATTGTGAGATTGTAAAATGAAAAAATAAGAAATAACTGTAATGAGATTAGAAACAGTGTGAGGGAGAGGAATGCCCCTCCCTCTTACTCTCAGTCTAAAATTGATAAGTGTCTGCTTGAAACAGAAACACAAGAGCAGATTTTGAAGAAATATCCATAAGTTGTTTTATTTCATTTTATTTTGATTTTATTTTATTTTTTATATGTAAAATGATGCGCTTTAACAATAATGTTAGATAGAGTGATATGAAGGAGTTCAAACAGCTCTCCTCATCAATGATTCAAGATTTTATATATTCAGAGGGCAATCTAAAGTTAAGGGTTTATACTGAAAACAACAGATTAAGTTGAAAATTCATCTGAAAGAATAAATGTAGGTTCAAAAACTATCTAGAGACTATTATTGAATTAAGGTGATGTTTTTAATTAAGCTTCCTAGAAGCTTGAGAGGCTTTGTTCTGACGTTAGTCCCCACATAGTTTTGTGTAACATTTGCTGAAGTAGCAGAAATAAAACCTGAATGGAAATTAATGATCTATAAATGAGTTCAATTTTAGCATATTTTACTTTTACTTTGGACAATTTTAATAGATTGATGAATTTTTAATAATGCTTTTTTGAATTTAACCATGTTTTGAATTGTCTCCATATTTAAGCATTTGTAGATGTTCCATTGGCTGTGTCGGTTCTCTGGTGATACTCCCTGAAAAAGAAAATATCTGTTTACTGATACCAAATTATTAAGGATTGAGGACTGAGCAGTATCAAGACCAGTGGCAAGAGGTGACGACCCAATGACGGGTAAGACTTGACAATGGCGTCACCGCCCAAGAAGGTTTGAAAGGGTTTTAAGGAAGTGGATGAATGCTCTTAGATTAGAAGCATCAAAAGGGGAGGTCTAGAAGAGACCTGCCCAAAAAAAAAAAAATTGAAAGTTCCACTGAACCCGACTGCATTTTAAGCATTCTGTCACTGTGTTATCAGGGGATCATACCCTGTGTAGAGGATTATTATAGATTGATTTTGGTGGTAAAGTTTTGAGAACCGTTGCAGACAAAGGAGTGCTTGACTTTTTATAGAAGTATTAAACAAACATGGGGAATGTTTGTATGATAATGAATTTAGACTGGAAGATGATATATTACTTTTACTTATGCTTTAATTGATCTCATGTACATTTTAAAAGTAATGAGGAATGGAAAAGATACATGGTGGTGACTAAAGATTAAGATTGCTTGTCTTGTTTGTTTGTAACAATATAAATGGAATTAATTAAGAAATAGGGTGCAGGGTTGGCTACAATTGGTATAATAATTGAAACAACAATTTGTGAGAGGGAATAATATAATATTGTGTGTTACCATTGATTAAATAAAAAACCAGATGAAGTACTGATCAATGTAAATGGCCCAATGCAACAGAAAGACCAAACTGGGAGGAAATTGATTCCTCCAATGATATGTTATATATTTGATAATTCTTTTATTGATTTAATACTCTGAATTACTCTGATATAGTCTGAAACTATGAAAAACAGCTTAGCTTGCAGGGAAAATTAATTAATGTGATACAGACATTGAGAGTCCTTGGGAAACAGGAGGAAATGAAATGTATGTGATAAGTGAATGAGTAGGGAGTTTTAAGATAAGGACCACCTGTGGTAGTTTACCTCCTCTGTGGAGAATTATAGCCTTTTTGTGAATGACCCTTTCTGTGAATGACCATGAAAAATGTTGTGTATAGATACTAAAGGGATGATCTAATGTTTTTAATTGGAACAAAGTCAGGCTATGCCTGGAGGAGGCAGAGGACCCATGTGTTATTTAGTGCTAGAAATGAGATGCAACAAATGTGTGTGTAGCAAATGACTCTAATAAGGGAAATCATTTAATATATTAATCAAATGAATGCAGAAAGTAATGATTGTTAGTTAATATAAAACATGTAACCATATGAGGTGATTACAGTGTTCTTTATGCATATAAAATGAAATAGTCATGCTGTTGCCATCATTGAAGCAAGTTAGGACAGGATGACCAGCTGAAGGAGAGAAGGTGGAAAACAATTGCGGCCTACAATACCAATGAATAAGAAAGACATATTAATATGGATGTTATTACTGACATACTTGGGACAAGTGTTGCCCCCAATGATGGGGCCTACCAGAGAAACGTCCCAAGAAGGACCAGGATCACCAGATGAACAATTCTAAGAAAGCATACTGCAGAGTGGGTTCCCTACAATCAGCCTTGGGGATCTTGGATGGCCTTTCCAATGAAGCTGACCTAAAACGAAATACTCCAGAATGTGAATCAAGAAAGTACAGAGCACTTGACGGACTGTATTGAAGAAACTATGAATATGGACTTCCCAACGATGAATACGAGGCAAGATTCAGACAAAGAAGAGCAGCAAGCACAAAACTAAGAACCCGAGGAAGAAGATGATCAGCAGGAACCGGCTACAGAATCTGAGGAAAGAGAAGAGGAAGTAGAAGGACAAGCGAAAGTAGGGGAAGAGCACGCTGCGGCAGAAAAAGGGATTGAAGTGCCGCAGTAGAGCAGGAAAGCATAGAAAGTGAGACGGAAGTACATGTCACAGAAGAACAGGACCAAGAAGGTGAAGAAGGAGAAAGACAAGAAGAAAGTGATTGTCCTGCTGAAACAGATTCAGAAGCAACTGAAGGAAATGAAACAGGCCAACAAGCGCAGTTGTTCGAGGAAGAGTTGTGGCACATGGAGAAAGAATGGAAGCTCAAGGAGGTATTAGTGTTGATGATGCTGTTACTAACATATTTGGGACAGGTATCGCCTCCTATACAGGGCCTTTAGATGATGAAATGTTTTTTAATGATAATGTGATTAGGTTTAGTGGACCTAATATGCAACAGCAACATTAGGACAAAATTTTACTGCGAACATAACTCCAGGATGTCTAGGCGTAGTTGTTGGTCATTGCCTTACAGGATGTGAAAATCAAACTCTAGTATCGCCTGTGATAAAAATCCATGAGGAACAAATGGAAACTATAGCGGACTATTTTTGGTTATGTGGGAAAGGTCAATTGAAAACCTCACTACCTAAAGACTGGACAGGACTGTGCACTAGAGTAAGGCTAATACAAGAAGTAACTATGGTAGAATGGGACCCCTCTGAAATCCAAACTGCACCAAAACCTTTAGTCCACAACAAAGCAAGGGTGAAAAGAGCGTACACCCCAGATCCTGGTGTTTACCTGGATGCAATTGGCCAACCGAGAGGAATACCTCAACAGTTTAAAGCTAGGAATGAAATAAAATCAGGTTTTGAGTCAATATTCGTATGGGTAACACCCAACAAAAATTTAGAGTGGATTAATTACATTTACTATAACCAACAGAGATTTATAAACTATACTGTCGAGGCACTGGAGGCGTTAGGACACCAATTAGCAGCAACTAGTAAAATGGCATGGCAAAATCGTCAAGCACTAAATTGGTTATTGGCAGATAAAGGAGGAGTATGTGTTATGTTCGGAGCAGATTGCTGTACATACATACCAAATAATACATCCCCAGAAGGAGCTTTTACCCAGGCAATGAAGAAACTGCGTGACCTGAGAAAGGAAGTTAAATCTAATGCAGGGAGAGATCAGCTGTTTGGGCAATGGTTTGATGACCTTTTTGGGTCATGGAAGATTTGGCTAATGAAAATAGGTATAATGTTAGTAGTAGGATTGACCCTATTTGCATTCTTGTTATGTTGTATTATACCCATTCTGAGATCAATTATGACTAGAACGGAGGCTAAGCAAATGGTAACCGTATCAATGATGCCAACGCAAACAAGTGTAGCAACCAGACAATATACCATTGGGCCAGGATTGGATGAACTTGATGAGATTTACAGAGAAGCAATCAAGAAACAACAATGGGGGAATTTTATTTTTAAGGGGAATTTTATTTTACACTTTTCTCATGTTTTTGATAGTAAGGGAGACAGCAAAACTATTGTACTTTCATTTTACATAACAGAATAGATAGCAACTCAAGAAAGGAGTTAGAGGGTGTTTTGTTTATTATTTTTGACATATTCCCTATTACTCTCAATGTAACCAATTACTTATAATGATTAATGAAGTATATCTTTATTACAATGTATCTAATCAAGTAGAAGTAGTATTGATGATGATTATGTTTAAGCATAATATGGATGTGAAGTATTTGCCAAAAGAAGACATGTGAGGAACATATGTGAAGAAAGGAGCGGCGAGCACCTCAGTGCTTGGCTGCAAGAGCAAATAGACTCAACTGGTGGTTTAAAAACCTGCTGTCTGCTCCAACACACCACCAGATAGCGCTCCAGGCTACCGGAATTGTCTGTGAGTTCCTCTGGCAACGAAGGATGCATATTACTGTTACTTTTACTAGTGTTTTGTTAAGTACTTTTACTAGTGTTTTGTTAAGCATGTGTATATATATATATATATATATATATATATATATATATATATATATATATATATATATATATCTTCTACTTAATGGATAATCAATTGTACTCTACATCACGCAAGGCTTTACAGTTGCATGCACATGCTTATTACAAATGAGTTGATTTTTGTCACCCACCCCCAGGAACATTGCTAGCTAAAGGACTGGGATCTTTTACTCCTTCCTAGCCAAGTGTGGATGGAGAGGTTTGGTCCCAAGTTCTGCAGAGTGCAGCCCCATAAAGATGGCATTGGATAGTGGACTGAGTGGCCTACTTTGGCTACATGATGGAATGGGACAGGCTGGCTTGTGTGACTGCACTCTGGTTTGAGGAAATAGAGTGTGAGACTTTTTAAGTCTCAGAGGTGGGAATATATAGTATATTTTTCAATATTCTAGTATGTTTCTTATATATCAAAATACTTATATGAGTTTCCTGGCCTTTGTGTGACCCAGGAGAGAGCATATGAGGTTACTAAAATTGTTGTTGCTGCAGAGGCCACAAAGAGCACCCAGCTGTAACAAAATAATGAGACTAAGGACCTTGAAGATAGACTAAAGCCAAGTTTCTACCAGTAAAAAGATATCAAAATGCTCTGTGAGATAATGGTGGCAAATAGTATCCATTGGTTACAAAAATAACAAAGGGGCACAGAAATGAGGTAATGCCAGATAACAAACTGTATAGAAGAGGAGGTTTTGGACTAAGACAGTCAGATCGGACAGCTGGCCGGTCTCATGTTTGTTGGTGTTCAATAAACTACAACTTTGGCATCTGGAACTCAAGACTCCGAGAGTTTTCTTACAACTTAGAGAGATTCATCGCGATATTCCACGACACTCAGCGCGCACCTGCGCCTCTGGGAGCTGTAAACTCAGTGTTAGCACAAGGCAATTTGCCGGTGGGGCCCATACATCACTGCGACACGCCCCCAGCCAACATTCAGCCCATATCTGTGCGAGCAAAAGCCTGGGAAAAAATCCCTGACATGCCAAAATGGGTTTTGAACATAATAAAACACGGTTACTCACTTCAATTCGCTCGCAGACCACCCCACTTTCGATGGTCGAGACGAAAGTGAGGAAAGATGTGTCACATGTTCTACGCACCGAGGTGCTCGAACTGATAGAGAAGGGCGCTATAGAAACTGTTCCTCCCTCTATGAGCGAGGCGGGTTTTTACAGCCGCTATTTTCTCGTCCGAAAAGGACGGTGGCCTCCGCCCCATCCTAGATCTCAGACATCTAAACAAAGCTTTTATGATTCAGCTCGTTCAGAATGTTAACAACCAAACATATCCTCGTGCAAGTTCAGCCCGGGGTTGGTTTCTATCAGTGGATTTGAAAGACGCTTACATTCACATTCGATAGCGCCTCATCACAGGCCTTTTCTGAGATTCAGCTTTGAGGGACAGTCATACCAGTACACAGTACTACCATTCGACCTATCATTGGCCCCCATACATTCACCGAAATGTATGGACGCTGCACTTTCCCCTGAGACAGCGGGAGTGCGAATACTGAATTACCTCGACGATTGGCTAATCATAGCACAATCAGAGGGTCAGTTAACGACGCACAGATCTTGGATTATCAGCCATCTAGAATGCCTGGGTCTGAGAATCAATTTTGCAAAGAGCGTGCTATCCCCCAGCCAGAATATCTCTTCTGGGAATAGTGCTAGACTCAGTGCAGATGACAGCGCGCCTCTCATCAGAGCGCGCGCTCTCTATTCGACTCCTTGCAACATCATTCAGAAAGGGCGCACGCGCGCCCCCATCAAACGATTTCAAAGAATGCTCGGTCTCATGGCCTAGGCATCAGCTGTACTCCAGCTAGGATTGTTGCACATGCGTCCTCTCCAGCGCTGGCTCAAGAGCCGTGTCCCCATTCACGCGTGGTGCTCGGGCCACTTTTTGATCAGAGCGAATCACGGCTGTATAAAAGCCCTGACGCCCTGGAAAGCCATCAACTGGTATCAAACCGGCGTGAGTCTGGGCGTGAACACGCGGAGAAAAATGATCACGACAGATGCCTCCAAAATAGGATGGGGGCCCTTTACGAGGGCAGGCCTGTCTCCGGCTTTTGGTCAAACCCGGAAAAGCGCCTACATATAAACTGTCTGGAAATGAAGGCGGTCGCCTTGGCTCTCAGAGCCCTGCTTCCGTACCTGAAAAACGAACACGTCCTGGTCCGAACGGACAACATGACGGTAGTTTCGTATATAAATCGCCAGGGTGGACTTAGGTTGAGCTCCCTGCACTCTATGGAGGGCCCTCCATGCATGGCCCCTCAACGGGTTCCCGAGAACCTCCCCAGTGGAGTTTTGAGAACCATCACTGAGGCGCGAGCACCCTCTACGAGGCGCTTATATGCCCAAAAGTGGAAAGTGTTCAGTGACTGGTGTGATACCAAGAGCTTGAACCCCAAATCGTGTGAGATACCAAGTGTACTTGCCTTTTTTGCAAGAGCTGCTGGAGGCGGGTCGCACACCCTCCACGCTCAAAGTCTATGTGGCTGCCATAGCAGCGTCGCACAATCCTGATAAAGGACATTCTTTAGGGAAAAACTATCTAATCATTCGTTTCCTAAGAGGCGCTAGGAGGATGAACCCTCCTCGCCCCCCCTCGGTGCCGATCTGGGACCTGGCCACGGTCCTGGACGCACTCAAGAGTGCCCCGTTAGAACCTCTCCGAACCGTGCACCTTAAACAGCAAAATTGCGCTCTTGCTGGCGCTCGCTTCAGTCAAGAGAGTGGGCTGACCTGCACGCTGTCATCAAGCTGCTTGCCTGGAATTTGGACCTAACGACTGCAGAGTTTTCCTTAGGCCAAAGCACGGGTATATTCCTAAAGTGCTCTCCACACCCTTCAGAGCACAGGTGATATCTCTGGCAGCCTATCGTCCCCAGCAGACTAAAGCGACGCTAATTTACTCTGCCCGTCAGGCGCTCAGAGTATATTTGGAGCGTTCTGCCCTGTTCAGACAGACAATTATTCAGTATGCTTTGGCGGCCGCACTAAAGGTCTCGCAGTCTCAAAGCAAAGAATATCAGCTGGATAGTGGATGCTATAGCGCTAGCTTATGAAGCCAAGGGACTTCAATGCCCCTTAGGCGTCAGAGCTCACTCTACGAGGAGCATGGCCTCCTCGTGGGCTTGGTCGAGTGGGATACCCATTTAAGATATTTGTCTGTGGCGGGCTGGGCCTCGCCTTGACATTTATCAGGTTTTATAACCTACAGGTCCCCTCATTGCATTCCAACATTCTATCAGCCTGACTGTAGAATGGACTGGAGTATGTATATGCTGAGCATTATCTCCTCCCTTATAAGGTCCGTCTCTGACCGACTTAAAGGTTTTTTTATGCATATCAGCAC
Source organism: Xyrauchen texanus (assembly GCF_025860055.1). NCBI lineage: Eukaryota > Metazoa > Chordata > Actinopteri > Cypriniformes > Catostomidae > Xyrauchen > Xyrauchen texanus. Next base: position 43,794,943 of record NC_068290.1, read on the forward strand.
ATAGAAAACTCAGTACATAAGATATGTGCTTGTGTTTGTACTATGAGCGCCCCACCATGGACCACCTTGGAAGGGCGCTCTATACTATCCCATTATGTAGCTCGCCGTTGGCCGGCTCGTGGAATAATCACTTTGCTTTAAGGCTCAGGCATCTGCCTCTGGCTTTATAGAGAGAAGTCAGCACGGCGTTTTACATGGTGTTCCCATAGCGTAAGGAGAGACCTCTCGATAGGGAACGACTCGGTTACTAACGTAACATTGGTTCCCTGAGAGGAGGGAACGAGTATTGCGTAAGCTGCCGTGCTTGTGCTTGGTCAGTTCGCTTCAGTCGACTGAACCTAAAGGAACTCGTATGACGGGGTGCCCATTATATAGCCTGGCTATGCTAATTTCGGCGGGCTCTGAGCCTGAGCGCAGGCGCGCCCATTGGTCGCAGCGTTCAGAGTCGCCCGTCATTGGTTCGAGCAGTTGTCGCAGCACAGCCAATGACCGAGCTGCCTCGCTCATTGCTGTCTGCTGTGCAGCTGCAATGCGTTTTACATAAAGACTTCAATATTTCTCGAGAAACGGAGTTTTCCCATAGCGTAAGCTACTTACGCAATACTCGTTCCCTCCTCTCAGGGAACCGAGGTTACGATAGTAACCGAGTCGTTTTCTTGCTAGTTGAGGTTGTTATATTGTCAGAAAGTCTTGATGTAAGCATTGTTTTCCTTGACTTCTAGTTTGTAAATAGTTATTTATTAGGAACTGTATGGGAGAGAGTGTTTACCTGTTTATCAGCTTGCTCAGTGGGGTTATTAATACAATTACGATTTAATTATTTTTAAACACAATAAACAATCGTATTTTATCTAATGACACGATGATGATTCATCGACATTAGTTGTATCGTCTGTTAATGCCTGATCTTTTGTAAAGCTGCTTTGACACGATGTGTGTTGTGAAAGGCTCTATACAAATAAAATTGACTTGATTTATTTATCTGTAATCTTTGTTCTCTCCTCTTTATGCCTTGAGATGGAGCTAGAGACATTTTATGTTGTTACTTTTGTTTATTCCTCAGGCTATTTAATGAACTCTCTTCCAGTTAAGATTCTTTTGTTTATAGTTTTGGCCTTGCCCTTCCCTTCAATTTTGTTCCTACTTTTTCGCTAATCCAAAACATTTTTTGTAACCATTTTGATTATGATTTAAAGTGCTGGGGCGGGAGATTGGGACACCCCATCTCTTCGTGTGTGTGCGTGTGCGTGTGTGCGCGTGTGTGCGCGCGTTCTCGTCCCTAATCCTAGATGTCCCTAAACCAAAACCTTTGGCTAGTCTGCGGGGTGAATATTTTGATTAGTCGTCTTCAGTTCATAAGCCTTAGTTCTGTTTAACGCTACAGGGAAATTTCTCCAATAACGATGCGTGTGATATGTTGTATTTGCAGTAGTTGTATGAAAACCGCTATGATTATGAATGTATGATATGCCATGAAGGACTCACATCTGATGGTGTGAAAAGATGATTTTGGTCTCTTCTCGAAACTCTCTCCGAGTTTTAACACATGCTCTTCTTTATCCAGAGGCGGGTTGGAGCTGCCGTTCATCACTGCACATCACATCGAGCTCACCAAACTGTAAACAAACACTTAATAAAAACACTCAGAGCGCTTGACGCATCCAATACTTCCGGGTCACAAATGAGCGGAAACGAAACTAATGCCTTTATCACAATGATTGTTTATTTTTTACGTATTATTAAAGAACTTACACACGCTAACATCTGCCTTTCGTTTAATTAAAAAAATAAAAAAGGAATAATATGACGAAAAGAGAACATTGTTATCCATTAAAAATGTATTATAGATCAAATAGATTGCATTTATCAGATTTACTAAAGGTGACATGTTATTGCAAGTAAATCATTTTGATAACGTCACTTCTGGCAAATAATGAGTGGTTAATAAACACATGAACAAAGTTGTATATAATAATTTCATTAACCCTTGTGGTTAATAAAGTTACTTAGAGGACAAAAACGTCCGCTTCAACAACAACAACAAAAAAAAAACTGCCATAATATTATATATTAATGTTATTCTCCAATATCAGTTAGTACATTTTTTAACTTTTCAATTAAATTTTATTTGTATAGCGCCTTTCACAACACACATCGTTTCAAAGCAGCTTTACAGAATATCAGCATTAACAGACGATAAAACTGTAATGTCTATAAAGTCGATTAATCATCATTGTGTAATTTCGATAAAATACGATTTTTAATAGTGTTTAAAAATAATTAAATGATAATTGTATTAATAACCCCAGTGAGCAAGCTGTAGGCGACTGTGGCAAGGAACACAAAACTCCATAAGATGTTAACAACATCAGTCCTGATCATATCTACCAAATATTCATTAAGTTTCAGGATTGTAACCCTTTAAATGCCAGTTTGTGTTTTTAGCTCTATTTATTCAATTGGCCTGCAGTGCTCTATAATACAGCAAACAGAAAATAGGAAAAAGCATGTATTTGCTCCATAGGTTAAACATGAGAAAAATGGCACCATCTAATGGAAAATGTTAAAAATTCAAATTTTGAAGCCAGGGCTCCAGAATGAAAGCATTATATCATAGAATTCATGATTTTATGTTTTAATGACATTGCGATCAAATATTGCAGGTTCCAATGGGGTCAGTTTGTCCAGTTACTGAGGTGACATTTCACCACATGCTTCATCTAGCACTTGCCATAGATGTGGCTGTCTTGTCGGGCACTTCTCACGCACCTTACAGTCTAGCTGCTCCCACAAAAGCTCAATGATGTTAAGATCTATAACATTCTTTTCCAATTATCTGTTGTCCAATGTCTGTTTTTCTTTGCCCACTTGAACCTTTTCTTTTTATTTTTTTATTTCAAAAGTGGCTTTTTCTTTGCAATTCTTCCCATAAGGCCTGCACTCCTGAGTCTTCTCTTTACTGTTGAACACGAAACTGGTGTGGAGCGGGTAGAATTCAATGAAGCTGTCAGCTGAGGACATGTAAGGCATCTATTTCTCAAACTAGCCACTCTGTTGTACTTATCCTCTTGTTTGGTTGTACATCTGGCCTTCCACATCTCTTTCTGTCCTTGTTTGAGCCAGTTGTCCTGTGTCTTTGAAGACTGTAGTGTACACCTTTGTATGAAATCTTCAGCTTTTTGGCAATTTCAAGCATTGTATAGCCTTCATTCCTCAGAACAATGATTGACTGATGAGTTCCTAGAGAAAGCTGTTACTTTATTTTTACCATTTCTGACCTTAAGACATCAGTAATGTCCTGACTATACTTTGTGATCAGCCGAATGCCACTTTGGTGAATTAATGTACCAATTTCTATATATACTTATATATTCAGCAAAAAAAGAAATGTCCCTGTTTCAGGACACTATATTTTAAAGATAATTTTATAAAAATCCAAATAACTTTACAGATCTTTATTGTAAAGGGTTTAAACAATGTTTTCCATGCTTGTTCAATGAACCATAAACAATTCATGAACATGCACATGTGGAACAGTCATTTAGACACTAACTGCTTACAGACGGTTGGCAATTAAGGTCACAGTTGTAAAAACTTAGGACACTAAAGAGACATTTATACTGATTCTGAAAAACTCCAAAAGAAAGATGCCCAGGGTCCCTGCTCATCTGCGTGAACGTGCATTAGTCATGCTGCATGGAGGCATGAGGACTACAGATGTGGCCAGGGCAGTAAATTGCATTGTCCGTTCTGTGAGACACCTATGACAGGAAGGACAGCTGATCATCCTCGCAGTGGCAGAACATGTGTAACAACACCTGCCCAGGATGGGTACATCCAAATATCACACCTGTGGGACATGTACAGGATGGTAACAATAACTGCTCGAGTTACTCCAGGAACACACAATCCCTCCATCAGCGCTCAGACTTTCCACAATAGGCTGAGAGAGGCTGGACTGAGGGCTTGCAGGCCTGTTGTAAGGCAGGTCCTTACCAGACATCACCGGCAACAACGTCGCCTATGGGCACAAACCCACCTTCACTGGACCAGACATGACTGGCAAAAAGTGCTCTTCACAGACGAGGCATGGTTTTGTCTTACCAGGGGTGATGGTCGGACTCACGTTTTTCGTTGAATGAATGAGCGTTACACTGAGGCTTGTACTATGGAGCAGGATCGATTTGGAGGTGGAGGATCCGTCATGTTCTGGGGCGTTGTGTCACAACATCATCAGACTGAGCTTATTGTCATTGCAGGCAATCTCACGCTGTGCGTTGACAACGGTCAAAGACGTTTGTCTAGTGCATGTTTATATACAAAAAGTTACAAAAATCTTCAAATCTATTTAAAAATAATGGAAAATTCTATAGTGAATATAATATTGAGCTATGTTTGGTTTTAAAGATTTAATAATCTAGCAATTACTCTATGCAATCTCCATATAAAAGTAATATAAAAAAGAAAATCCTAATCCAGTAATATTATTACACAGCTCCCTGGAATACTCTATTTTGATTGGTCAGTTGCAGCATCCATGTAATATATTTCTGAATAATGGCCACACTTGTGCGAGTCATCTTTCCTGCTTCTCGGATCAATTTGTGATGTTTACAAGTAAACAAATCAATATTTCATGTCCATTTATTTATTTAATTGACAAGTAGTCTGACAAGAGTCAGACAGTCATTTTTGTAAAATAAGCACCAACAGAACAAACTGGATGGAGACTCTGCAATTGTCTTTCTTTTCACATAATAACAACATTTCAATGCAAATAATGTTTATTTATTTATTTATTTATTTGGTAGGTAGATGTGTAACAAGTGGAATAATCTTCCATTTGTCTATCACAAAATAAAGCACTACAGGGTGGTCAGGACCCTGACATGAACACAAACGGCTGATTGTACAGTATCCTCTACATAACACTTTTTTTTTTTTTTTAAACATCATGGAAATTCAATGGTCAAAATATTTTGCAACCCTGTTTGGAAGGTTGCAACCCATTTAGTATGAGTCTCAGCAGTTAATTTCAAAATCTGATGATACTTGAGTGTTAGGCCGATGTATATGCCGATGTATATACAAGTTATTTCTTGTTTCCCCAAAATGCAAAAATAATGAATGCTGAATATCTCCTTCACTCAGAAATATGCAAACTGCATTTGATTATTTCTGTTGCATATTGATTTTATACACAATCATCATATATCACCCTTAACAGATAATCAGTGACTGCAGAAGACTGTCAGATGTTCAATGGTTCCATCAGAAGTTTCCTGATAAATATTTGTGTGTTCGGGTGTAGGTAGCATGATCACAGAGAGGCTGGAGGTTCACTGCAGGTAAAACACAACAGGCAACAAGACACATCAGAAGAGCTGTGTTGATGTAATGGTGTGAGTGTGTGCAGGTGTAGATGATGCTCAGTCTGAGTGTGGTTTGGATGAGGGAGTGCCATTTGACTGCATCATCAGGAATAATGGAGATGCAGATGTTCTGCAAGAGCAGCTGGAGGGACTGCGGTCATTGATCAAGTAAAAAGCAAAACAACATGAAAATGGATTGATGAAGAAGTTTTACATATTATTTGCTGTCAGTCTTATACTCTGTTCACCGGGATCCCTTGCAAGCTCTAAAATTATTTTAAAAGAATAGTTCATTAAAAAAAAAATGCTGTCATCACTTACTCCACCCTCATGATTTTCTTCTTCAGTGGAACACAAAAGGAGAAATTCTGAAGAATGTTCATAGTTCTCTTTTCCATACAATGAAGGCATACAGAGACAAGCTCCAAAAAGGTCAAAAGATACCATTAAGCCCCCTAAAAATAGTCCATATGACTCTGGCGCTATATTCCAAGTCTTCTGAAATCATACTTTGTGCTTTGTGTGAGGAACGGACCAAAAGTCAGATTGTAAAAAGTCATTATTTACTTTTATCATTAGTCATGTTTCAATCCATGTGAAAAATTGGAATATACCAAAAGCAATTTGCGAATAAAGCATTATTTCCATCTAATGTGTTTGAGAACAAAATTGTGAGAGATGGTCTAGTAATTGCACATGTGCTAGAGATTTTGGGTTGAAGTCTGCAAAGTATACACTTGATGCATTCTCCAAAATATGGTGAACAAATTCCAAGGGTCCTGACAATTGAGACTTCCTTCATGTGCTTGATGATGTGGCAGCTGAGATATCCAGCCTAACTAGAATGCAGCTTTCTGATTGAGAAGCACCCACTAAGTGAACATCTGTGTTAACGGCTTCAAAAGCTAATTAGCGTCAGGTGTTTCAATTAAAGAGATGAAATTAAAAGTGTGGTTTGCACAGGTGCCCTGCCCTGTAAATAAAGGCACATAAAGTCTGGTTACTGACAATGTGTTCTTCTCAAGAAAGATTTATTAGTGTTAAACATGCCTTTGCACAACAACCCTAAAAACCTCATCCCAACTGTGAAGCATAGTGGAGGAAGCATCATGGTTTGGGGCTGCTTTAAGACCTGGATGCCTTGCATTCATTGAGGGAACAATAAATTCAAAATTGTATCAAGAAATTTTACAGGAGGATGTCAGGCTAGCAGTGACATTAAACAAGACAGTGACCCAAAGCACCAAATCAATTAAAGAAAGGCTGAAAAATATGATTCATGTTTTGGAATGGCCAAAATCAGAGTCCTGACCTTAACCCAAAACGCTGTGGCATGACCAGAAGAGGGCTTGCAATCAAGACAACTCAAAAATATAGCTGGACTCAAATCAATCCTCAACATTGTCAACAAGTCTTATAAGCAGCTACAGGAAACGTCTGGTGAAGGTTGCTGCTGTTAAAGGAGGATCTACAAGGCATAACACATCTCAACATTTAAATGTACGCATGTGCAGAGATGATTCGAGAGCTTTGCGGAGTGGATTATCAATTAATTACGATTTACATTTTCTTCTGTTCCTCACACAAAGCTATCATATATTTTTAGAAGTCTTGAAATAAAGAGCTGGAGTAATTTGGACCATTTCACTATATGGTGCTTTTTTTGCAGTTTCACAATCTGTGGCAGGGACAGTCGTATTACATAACTTGTGGAACATTTATAGAAATTGCTGGGTGACAAGAGGCCAGTGAATAAAATGACCTTGTAAAACCTGGTATACTTTACCTATTTGGTCATTGTATCACATCACCTTCATCGAAACTGACCAGCAATTTTTCTCTGAACAATGTTGGTGTGGCCTTTCGCCCAATATTAGCTGGGATAGGCTCCAGCCCCCCGCGACCCTGTACACAGGATAAGCGGTTGACGATGGATGGATGGATGGATGTTGGTGTGTAGGAACAAAATGGAGCTAAAGCCTAAAGTCTGATAATAATCTATTTAAAATTTGAGAATAATAAAAGTTTTTCTCTCTACATGCTTCTCATCCCCTTTCTAAATTATGTTTTACTGTTACATTTATCATTTACGTAAACCCTCAGACAAGAAAAGAGGTAGCTCCAGTAACTGCAGTAAGTGAAACGTGTACTGTTCTGTGTAGTGCATGGACTATATCACATTTTCATGACGCTCTGGTCTAGAAATAAGTAAAAAAAATTGTAATTGTGTACATAGTTTCGGGAAATTGGTGAATTGTGTCTTAGCATTCAAGAGTTTAATGAAGCATTTTACAAGAAAATGTCATGTGATTATGGCCATTAGCTTTATTGCCATGCATGCAGAATGGTAAACATGACAAAATACACATTATCTTCATACACTGATGAGTCAAAACATTATGACCTCCTGCCTAATATGTTGTTGGTCCTCCGTATGCCGCCAAAACAGCGCCGACCCACGAGGCATGGACTCTATAAGACCCTGAAGGTGTCCTGTGGTATCTGGCACCAAGACATTAGCAGCAGACCCTGCAAGTTCTGCAAGTTGCGAGGTGGATCCTCAGTGGATGCTCAATTGGATTGAGATCTGGGGAATTTGGAGGCCAGAGGACACTTTGAATTCTTCATTATATTCCTCAAACCATTCCCGAACAACGTGTGCAGTGGCAGGGTGCATTATCCTGCTAAAAGAGACCACTGCCATCAGGGAATACCATTGCCATGAAGGGGTGTACATGGTCTGCAATGTTTAGGTAGGTGGCACCTGTCAAATTAATGTCCACATTAATGGCCAGACTCAGGGTTTCCCAGCAGAACATGACACTCCTTCCACCGGCTTGTCATCTTCCCACAGTGCATCCTGGCGCCATCACTTCCCCAGGTAAACGGCACACACGTACACAGTCATCCACGTGATGTAAAAGAAAATGGGACTCATCGGACCAGGTGACCTTTTTCCACTGCTCCAAGGTCCAGTTCCGTCATTCACATGCCTTTTGTAGGGGCATTCAACAATGGACAGAGGTCATTATGGGCACTTGGGTGCTCAACAACCTGTCAGCGGTTTTTAGTTTGTCCCTCCTTGGACCACTGTCTGTAGGTATTCACCACTGCTGATCAGGAGCACCCCACAAGCCTTGCAGTTTCAGAAATGCTCTGAACCGGTTGTCTGGCCATAACAACTTGTCCCTTGTAAAGTCACTCAGGTCTTTATACCTGCCCATTTCTCCTGCATTCAACATGCTGACTATGATTGTTCTCTTACCATCTAAATCTACCCAGACCTTGACATGTGGCTCTGATAGGAGATGAACAACATTATTCACTTCACCTGTGAGGTGCCATAATTGTTTGGCTCATCAGTGTATATCTTATTTCCAATCATGATCAAGATCTTATAACAGCTTCTTTTACTGATGTGGATGATACTCATGTGGATTCCATTTTTAATGTGCTTTAAATAGCTTCAGCAGTAGCTTCATCTAATGAATGAGAGCACATGGGAAACAACATTAACATGAACTTTACACCACTTGTACAGGTAATACTGGACCTGTAGGTGTAGTTTTCCTTTTAATGCAAAACTACCAAAACAGCTCAACATCATCTAGAGTAATCCATTTTAGAATTTTTATGATCTAATTTGCATTGGATGGTAATAGGAAAACAAGTAGGTTTTACAATTTAGAGTAAAAATATATTTGATATTTTTTTAAAATAAAACTGGCAATTAAAAATGACATTAAAAGTTGTCCCTTTATTTATAAAAACAATGGTTGCCATAATTACAATTAAACAGTCAATAAACATTTACATCTTTTCATCAATTTATCCACTATGCAAATTGGTATTAATAACTGAACTCTTTAAAGGTTTCAGACAGTAATCAAATGTGTTTCCCTCTTTATTTTGCCATGTTCCTTAATTTGGCAGTGGAATATAACTGACTGATCACCCCGCCATACCTGTGACCACCCCTCTGTGGATTATACATGATGTCACCTCAGTGGGATTACAGGTGCTGGGGGAACAGACCAGTGTTGGTCCAGAGCTGGATTTATGGCCCTTTTTTGGGAAATGTTACACACAAACAAATAAAAAAAATAACACACAACTAATATACTTTGGGAAAAATAAAAAATAAACAACTAAACACCACCCTTGAAAGACACTAAAAAGAAATTGACACCTGCTAAACAAATACATGAGATGATAAAGCTGGTCAAACACTGTTTTGGCACTCTACAGATTGAGTGATTAGGTGATTAATACTGATCAAACTTCAACAGTCAATGTCTGTCCCTCCCCTACATCGTGATTAATCTAAATTAACTTTGCATTGTTTGATTTACTTTGTGACCAAAAATATGACTTCATATTACAGAAAAACATTAAATGGACAAGGCAAAGCCTGTCAAACTGAATGAAACATTTCTGTCAACATAAATTTAAACATGCAGTGTGAAATTAAAGCACCAGCTTCAATAAATCACCCACAGCAATCGGAGAAGAAACTGGTGCAGTTAGCATGTAGAGAGAAGAGGACAGACGTCTGGAATTAGAAGTTGTTAAGTTCTTGAAGTGTTGAATCCAGAGTGGTGTGCATCTTAATATTCTCTTCTCTGGCTGTGGCAAGCCTCTCTGAAAACCATACAGAAAATATGATCACAGGAGGATATTTAATATACACACACAGGCCTCAACATTCAGCTTTTCTAGGTACTTCCACACAGGGCAAGTAAAACTGATGGTTTCATTGTCCAAAAATTATTTTGAAATATTAAAATGAAAACTAATACAGGATGAGACATAATAAATAAAGTCATCCTTACAGTGATTATGCACGAGTCGCACTACATGACTTTATGAGATTACAACGGATTATAATAAAGAGTGTTTCAACACTTCAGTCCTCTTTAAAAGTGAAAAATAACCAAATTCCCTGTTGTAGTTCTCTTTGTGATTGGGTCTCTACATTTTCTATTCACACTATTGGTTTCAGGAACCCTGTCCATTTCCATAGGCACAAGCAGCATTATTCTATTATTCTTCTGCATTAATCTAAATCATTTTGTAGTGCGAATAGCGCATTCATACTTCAAAACACAATAAGGCATAAAGTGCTGTGAGATCCAGATGATGTACTTCAACCAGAGTGTGTACCGTTGGACAATTCATGCACTCGACGGCTGCGGCTTGCTTTACGTAGTGGAAGGGATGAACTTACCTTGCCACAAATGGTGGCCTAAAAATTATTATAAGTAATAGTGAATGTGACAACTACTGAAACTTATATGAAGACAGCACAAACATGAGTTGAATGCTTCACCATCACCACCCATCATGCTGTGTGAATAAGTACATTCTTTGAGATACTTTAAGTGTTGGACTGAGGTTGGCTAATGCACTAGATCTAGCTGCAACACATTCAAGTGCGTATGAAACGTCACTTCCATCAGCTGAAAAACATTAGTCACTGGGTTTCCATCCAACAATTTTTATGCTCATTTTCAAATTGTGCATAAGAAATCCTGACTGAAAACGCTTGGTATGCAAATAAACTCTCAATTCACATACAATTTAATGCGCTAGGAGGAGATGGATTTTCTAGAGTTTCACATTAGTTAAAATGTGCATTAAGATGATGTAAACAGATTATTTGCATAATGATGACGTGTTTTATGCATTCGTACACATGTTAAGAGTATGCGAGAGCTTGATGTGAGCGAAAGGTCCGACCTTGGCACACAATTCTATGTGCATAGCCCTTGGCATTCGGAAACGTTTAACTCACAATTGGTCTTTAAAATGGGTCCTCAATAATCCATAAGAACAGTTGAGTGCCATGTATGCGGAGGCTAAAACCATATGGGCATCATATCAATTTTAGCCCTCATTATATCAGATGTTACACTTATTCTATGGCGTCTCCTGGCAGCATTTAATAAAATGAGGTACAATTGGTCTGATCCTGTTAATACAACTCTCCGCTAAGCAAGGAGGTCATTCAGCTTGTTCATCAAGACAAAATAATAATAATTGATCTTTTGTCACACGTTATACAAACATTTCTGCATATATACAGTGAAATAATTTTTTTCACATATCCCAGCTAAGCTGGGGTCAGAGTGCAGAGTCAGCCATGATACGGCACCTCTGGAGCAGATAGGGTCAAGGGCCTTGCTCAAGGGCCCAACAGTGGTGTCTTGGCGGAGTTGGGGCTTGAACCCCCGACCTTCTGGTCAGTAACCCAGAGCCTTAACCGCTGAGCCACCACTGCCCTACATTCATATTTTCTAGGGACAAATTTAAAAAATTTGCTTAAATGCTAAACATTATGTCAAGGTCAATTTATTTATATAGCACATTTAAGAACACTACTGTATACCAAAGTACTGTACATATGCAAATTAAGCAATACCAGGGCACAGAGGAATAAAAGACTAATTTGAAAAATAACACAAAACAAGAAATTACCCATATAGTCACAATAAACTTTCATGTAAAAGCCAAGGAATACAGATACGTCTTCAGGCATGATTTAAAAACAGGAATGGAAGGGGCAGACCTAAAAACCAGAGGTATACTGTTCCATAGTCTAGGGCCAGCAACAGAAAAAGCACAATCCCCTTTAAACTTTAGGCGAGAGCGAGGTATTTGCAGGAGAAATTTGTCAGAAGATCTGAGGCTTCTAGGGGTTTTGCTGATAGCTCAGAAGTTCTGACAGATAAGGGGCCACACCATTTAAGGCTTTATAAACAAATAACAAGATCTTAAAATGGATCCTATAATGCACCGGTAACCAGTGGAGAGATGCTAAAACCGGTGAAATGTGTTCCCTCTGCTTAGCACCAGTAAGCAACCTAGCAGCTGCGTTTTGGACCAACTGCAGGCGATACATAGATGAGTGATTTACCCCCATATACAATGCATTTGAATAGTCAAGTCTAGATGAGATATGGCATGGATAACTGTCTCCAGATCCTTAAATGGGAGCAGAGGTTTTAATTTGGCTATTTGCCTTAATTGAAAAAAGCTACTCCTCACCACAGCATTTATCTGTTTTCCAAAATTTAGCTCGGAGTAAAAAAATTACACCTAGGTTTTTTGCAAAAGGATGAACATTTGAAGACATTGTGTCTAGGTTCCTAGTAATATCAGAGACAGCACCAGGAAAACCAAACACAACAACCTCAGTTTTGCCCTCATTTAATTGGAGAAAGTTTTTTGCAGTCCAGCATTTAATGTCCTCAAAGCATTTTAGAATCACAGATCAAGAGTAATCAGAACAAAGAGGAATATATTGCTGAGTATCATAGGCATAGCAATGATATGAAATATTATATTTCTTCATGATAGAACCCAAAGGGAGCATATACAGAGAAAATAGAATGGGTCCCAAGAGGGATCCCTGGGGTACCCCACAAGTGAACAATGCAGAAGAGGACGAATTTCCAATCGTAACCCTCACAGTCCTATCTGAGAGGTATGATGTAAACCAATCTCTAAAGCAGTGCCCTTGATGCCAACCACATCCCTTAAACTTTTAAGAAGGATAGCATGGTCAACCGAATCGAATGCTGCACCGAGATCAAGTAACATTAGAACTGCAGATTTACCGTAATCCAGAGTGAGCAACAAATCGTTCGACACCTTGAGAAGTGAAGACTATGTTGCAATCTAAAACCTGACTGAAATGTATCTAAAATATTGTTACCTGAGACAAATAGGGAAAGCTGATTAAAAAGACAATTTTCTCCAAGATTTTTGATACAAAAGGCAGTTTAGATATGGGTCTGAAATTTAAGATTGTCATATTTAAATTAGGCTTCTTGAGAAATGGCCTGATCAATGCCTGCTTAAGGCATGACAGAACACAGCCACTGTTCAATGAGCTATTTAAAATAGCCAATACACTAGAGCCAATAGTATCCAGCACTTCTCTAAAGAGCCGGGTGGGAACAACATCAACCGAAGAGGTGGTTGGCTTAATCTGTTGCACTATATCCATAAGATCTGTGAGGGATATTTGTTCGAACCGATCAAACAGAGTGAAGCAGGTGACTTATTCAGAGAGATCAAAACTACCAATGGTCATTCTAGATCGTATGGCATCTACCTTACCCATAAAAAAATCTAAAAACGCTGTACAAGTCTCAGGTGTATCATCAAGGCCTGAATTAGTAGTAGGAGATAAGATTCTAGTTATTGTATTAAACAGAAATTTGGGATTGTGAGAATTATTTGATATTGCTTCAGAGAGATATTTGTTTTTTGCATCTTTTATAGAATGTTGGTAAATGGATGGCGCGTATTTCATGAGTTTGTAAGACACTTGCAATTTGTCTTTTTTCCATTTACTCTCAGCTTTCCTACAATCCTGTCTGAGAGCTCGTGTATTACTATTCAACCAAGGTTCTGTCCTAAGTTTAGGTTTTGAAAATTTAAAAGGGGCAACAGAGTCTAAAATAAAAGTGCAGGTATTATTAAAATGGGTAACCATCTCTTCTATTCCTAAATTTGTTTTTATTAATTTCGGAGTACTTTTGGAAAACGTGGAGAAGGCCTCAGAAAAATGACTAGCCGTAGCTGTGGTAACGATGCGAGAAAAGAACACAGAGGAGTACGATTTTAAAGTTTGCCCAGACAATATAGCATTAAAAACAATAGGCTTATGATCAGATAGACAAAAGTCAGAGATTTCAACATTTTGTACAGAAATGCCAAAAGATAAAACAAGATCAAGTGTATGACCATGCTCATGAGTAGGGCCAGAAACATGCTGTGTGAGATTAAAAGAATCAATCTGCACAAACTCCCTAACCAGTGGCTTGGAAGGACAGCATATATGAATATTAAAATCACCAAGAATTATAAGATTGTCCATAGTAGGTAGAATGTTAGAGAGAAAACCAGCAAATTCCTGAATAAAGTCCTTATTATAGTTAGGTGGCCTATAAATGAGAGCACAAAGTACTGGAATAGGCAGTTGAGCCTGTAGCAGTTGTACTTCAAAGGAATTATATTGATCCATGGTAGCAATCGGCACGTAACATTTTTTCTAAAAATTTAAGCCAATCCACCACCTCGCCCCACAGTCCTAGGGGAACTAAAGAAATCATATCCATTGGGAGAAAGTTCAATTAAAGGATCCAACTCACCGATTCAAAGCCAAGTCTCCGTTATGAATAAAATGTCCAAGTCCTGTGATTTAACAAAGTCATTTAAAATGAATGTTTTATTTTGAAGAGATCTTGTGTTTACAAAAACCATCTTAGCAACATGAGTATCTTCCTCAGATGCCATGTTTGGCGGCTCCGAGTAAACCAGTAACTGAAGATTTCTTTGATCTTCAGTTTTCTTCCTCTTCTGATAATATGTGGCAGCGCTATATCGCAAACAGTGATTGCCGTATCTAGTAGAAAAGGCGATAGACAGGTGTATCGGGGCTCCGTGATGTGCCGAAACCCATTTAGATCGAAACCCAGCTACTGTTGCATTTGAGACGATACTACGCTTTGAAAATGCATACACTAGATGGCTGAGTGCATAAGGTATAGTTGTGAAACACAATTTCATTCTAGGTTTTTCAAATGGACTTGAGTGAGTTTTACCTTCTAGGTCCTCAGTAGTTTTCTCAAGTTTGGACACTGATCTCTCAGCAAACTCAGCACGAGTTTCAGCCTGTAAGAAAATAGAACACAAAACAAAGATAAATGCAGTAATAATTTGACATTTATGCATTTGGCAGATGCTTATATCCTAAGTGAATTACAGTGCATTTATGGTATAAATTGTGTTCCCTGGTAATTAATCCCATGACACTAGTGTTGCTAGTGCCATGCACTCTACCAGTTGAGCTAAAGGAATCCACAGTACACAACATTTAAGTGCAAGTGCTTTAATGTGACCATGTGAAAATCAAAGTTGACCTCTTTCAGTCTGCTGGACAGGATCTTGATCTCCTCCTCATATTTGTCCTCTTTCTGTGAATACTGTAAGAGACACAGAGAACCAATCAGATTTCATTAAGACTAAAAAAATAAAACAATAATTGTTCATTTACAAATTTTATGTAAATGCTTTAGCCTGACTGAAATCATACCAGTCTGATTTTTGCAAAGTCTGTCTACTAGACCTAGAAAATGCATTTGTAGCGCTGCTTCATACATTAATTAAACCACAATAGTGCGCAACAGTCTGGTTAAAGTAGTAAAAAATTCCTTGAATCATTTTCATAGGCAAATTGATTATTAATGATAACTTATAAACATTTAAAGACACCTGTCATGAGCTCTGAGATTGATAATTGATGGTATATGCTTCTGTTGAAGCCATCAGTCTGCTTTATTTCAACTTCATTCAAAAAACAGCATGTTTATTAGCAGAATTCCTGCTGAAGAACTACACTGCCCATGATCCTGAAGAGAAAAATCCACCAATCAGAAAATCACAGCAAAAAAGATGTGCCAAAAGAGCTCTGCAGCAACTGCTCACTCCCATGACTACTTATATATTTGTTAATATCCGAATATTTTAAAATGAATGTTGTTACTCAACATTTTATAATGCATCATGGTGTTGTAGTTCATTCACTCATTAAAGATGTTCAGTATTCAGTCTTTGTCCGATATTCAAATAATTTTTTGTTTCAAATTCAAGTTTGTAATGTTGTGATTCACTTAGGAGCTGGTTGGTTTGGTTCATGGCTTACAACTCTTTTATGAAGGATTTTATGATATCCCTATGGAAAGAAATGTATGGGGAAAAACACATCTGGAACCAAGAGTGGGAACTGTTGCACTGGAGTGGGTGGGAACTGTTGCACTCTACTGGCTTCAACGTTGTCCACATGCATGCTCTGAAATAGCCCAGCATATCTGACATCCCTCATTAAAAAAAATCTAAATCGAATGGTTTTTTTCACACCGATTAATTATTGTGGGATTAATTATTTCTGATAGCAAACCACTAAATAACAATTAATTTCGATTGGACACTTTACATGTTGGTCAAATGATCTCTTCCTGTCTATGTGGTCGGTTCGAGACTACTCAAGACTAAAATCAGTGGAAACACAATACTGATTTGACAACAGTTAAACAGTTGTGAGCAATGAAGGGTACCCATAATGCCCAGATGCATTGAAAGCCATGAGCACCAACAGAAAATGTGACACCAAAGGAAGAAGATTATGAAGGGGTGAGTGGCATCAGGTGAAGTGTCTGGAGAACACAGCAGAGCCAGTGCAGCTCCGGTGGCATCAGGTGAGGCGTAACAGACACGTTTGTTTGTGTGCGTGTTTGTTTTGTACCTTCTCTTCAGACACCTGCAGTGTCTTCAGTGATTGGTCATAACCCCTCAGCTGCTCCTCCAAACGCCGCTTCGTGCTGTTTGACACAGCCGATCACATGACAAACAACCACATGCAGGGATTTGTGGGGGGAGGGGATATCAGACCACACACACACACACACACACACACACACACACACACACACACACACACACACACACGCCAGAGAGATGAAGAGCAGAAAGTCAGGTTATTTAGTTAATGACATCCCCACTATTATAAAATCATCTAAATATTGCTGGGTGCAGCCATAACGAAACATCTGCATTTTGTTTAAGATATGTACTTTAAATGCAACTTGTGCACAGCTGTCTAAAAGCATTACAGGAAGAACCAAAAATGGGTTGCTGGTATATTCTGATAGGGACAGCAGGGAAGGTAGCAACAATGCAAATAATAAAATTCAACAAACCATATAACCATGCACAGTAAGAATAGACTTATTAACTTTCAACAAAGGGCGAAGATGCTTCTCATAACATTTGTTGCTGTGTCCGATAAACTCTACAGTATTTTGGTGCAAATTCATCTGTCACTTGGTTGAAGCTAGCTAAATAGACATATGGACATGTTTAGATTAGGATTAGAACACATAGACAGGTTGCGTGACATGCCCTAATCCTCAAAATAATGAACAAAACTAGATATGGAAATATGACCCAGACTTCATTAAATACAGTTTTACTTGAAGCAAGAACCAAACTTGTCAGTCACAGATGCTCAGAGTTTGAAACCATTGATATTTAAAAAAACTAATTCGAACTAAAGACAGGAAATAGGAGTACGTTTTGAATTAGGTTGATTTTAAGGGCTTCTTAAAATTAAGAAGTTTCTTAATTGGTCAAAAATGGTCTTCGGTGATGACTTATGTATAAGGTCATCCAAACGCTTGCAGTTGGTTTATTCCATAATTGCATCTGAAACATTTTATATTCCAAAGATAATTTTTACTTTAAGGTGCAGTTAAATCAAACTAAACTTAAAATGTAATTATCCCTGTACTTCTATTGGACTAGTTATAATATTCTGACTGTACCCACGAGTAGAGCACATTAACGGAGTAGTGACTGTGCTAATGAAAATGTTTGTTTAATGCTTACAGGTATAATTTTCCTTTCATAAGGCTCTTAATAATTGGGTCATGTGTTATTTAAAAAACAAAACAAAATTAGAGCATATCACAGCGTTTCTCTTTTCCTCAACAGCACTGTTTAGCATCTCGGGCCTGTTTACTTTGAGGGGTTTGACTTCCTCCATATCGCTTTAAACTAGAATTCTCACAAGAATTAAATGGGTCGCATCAGTTTTGTGGTCTGTGATGTGAAATCGAGGCTTAACTAGCACAAGTGATTTGTTTTTTTGCTATTCTATCTCTGGAGCTCGAATATCGAGTAAAGCCCGGTTGATGCGCGCACACTCCTGAGTTACAGTAGTAGAGTGGATCACTTGCCGAGTGGTTCTGTGATGGCTCTGCCACATTCCTGTGGACCAATAAGCATCATGAGTTTGTTGTTGATACCCAGCCCTAGTCAAATCTTTTTTATTTGTATAGTGCTTTTCACAACACACATCGTTTCAAAGCAGCTTTACAGAAGATCAGGCATTAACAGACAATGAAACTGTAATATTTATAAAGTCTTAGTCATCACTGCGTAGTTTGATTAAATATTATTGTAAATTGTGTATAGAAATTAAATAATAATTGTATTTAGAACCCCAGTGAGCAAGCTGAAGGCAACTGTGGCAAGGAACACAAAACTCCATAATATGTTGGTTAATGGAGAAAAATAACCTTTGGAGAAACCAGACTCACTGTGACTAACATCATGAATATAATGCCAATATTACTTATGTAAAGTGCATTCAAATGAATAAACTAAGTAAATGTTAAGGGCCAGTGTTTAAACTAAGATTTTGTATGAATTGTAAGATTAATGACTAATGAAGTTCATCCTGTATTAACTGCAGAAGTTCACATAGATGCAATTGTCCTTTGTTAATTGGCTGATGAAGGCTTTTGTTGGCAATTCACTGATAGTCTATGTATTCCATTTCAAGAGTTCAGTCCATCAATAGACAAAGGTGATGTAGTCAGATATAACGAGGTGCATCGCAGTTCAACCAGCAGGTCAATTCGGTGAGGTCCATCCCAAGTCCAAGGTTCAGGCAGTGGCATATGAAGTATCCCATGTCTTGGAGTTGGGATCAGTTCATCCTCTGAAGTCAAAAGACTGAAGTGATGTCTGGCTGGCACCAGCTGTAGTTTGTAGTCATCTCTCAGCGACACTTAGCAGTGGAGTTTGACACCAAGCAGGAACAGAGCTGCATCTGGCTGGCTCTGGTAACCTTGGGATTTGAGATATAGAAACAAATAGAATAATATTAGTATAGATGCCATTCAATTTTATGCAGCGTGTCAGAAGGTCACTTAAGTACTGTGGAGCTAGACCATACAAAGCTTAGTATGTAGTAAACAGAATTTTAAAATACGAAATATAACAGGTTAAAGTAACAACGATAACATTTTTTTAATATGATCATATTTCTTGGTTCTAGTCAGCACTTTGGCTGCTGCATTTTGAACCAATTGAAGTTTATATACTGAACTTGTTGGGAATCCTCCCAGTAATGCATTACAATAATCTAGTCTTGAGGTTATGAATGCATGAATTCGTTTTTCGGCATCAGCAACAGAGAGCATGTGTCGTAATTTAGCAATATTTCTCATGCTGTTCTACACACATTGGAAATTCAATTTTCAAAAGAACAGATTGGTATCCAATACAAAGTTCTTTGCTGTTGAAGATGATGTAAAAGTACATCCATCGAGTCAAATTATATTTTAGCAGTTTATTTTTAGAAGTTTATGGTCCAATCATTAGTACCTCTTATGTCGGAATTGAGTAGAAGGACATTTCTGGCTATTCAATCTTTGTTTTCATTGCTACACTGCTAATTTGGAGAATTGTGAAATTTCATTGGGTTTAGAAGAAATATGAAGTTGGGTATCATCAGCATAACAGTGGAAACTTATTCTATGATTCCTGATAACATCTAGGGGAGGCATGTATAAGGAGAAAAGCAGAGATCCTAAAGCTGATCCCTGTGGCAATCCATACTTAGTGCATCCGGAAAGTATTTACGGCACCTCACCTTTTCCACATTTTGTTATGTTACAGCCTTATTCCAAAATGGATTAAATTCATAATTTTCCTAAACATTCTACAAACAATACCCCATAATGACAATGTGAAAGAAGTTTGTTTGAAATCTCTGAAAATGTATTTAAAAAAAAATTTATAAAAAAATGTAAAAAAAACAAATCACATGTACATAAGTATTCACAGCCTTTGCTCAATACTTTGTTGAAGCACCTTTGGCACAAATTACAGCCTCAAGTATTTTTTTGTATGATGCTACAAGCTTGGCACACCTATTTTTGTGCAGTTTCTCACATTCTTCTTTGCAGGATCTCAAGATCCATCAGGTTGGATGGGGAGCGTCGGTACACAGCCATTTTCAGATCTCTCCAGAGATGTTCAATTGGGTTCAAGTCTGGGCTCTAGCTGGGCCACTCAAGGACATTCACAGAGTTGTCCTGTAGACACTCCTTTGTTATCTTGGATGTGTGCTTAGGGTCGTTGCCCTGTTGGAAGTTGAACCTTCGCCCCTGTCTGAGGTCCAGAGCGCTCTGGAGCAGGTTTTCATCAAGGATGTCTCTGTACATTGCGGCATTCATCTTTCCCTCGATCCTGACTAGTCTCCCAGTTCCTGCCGCTGAAAAACATCCCCACAGCATGATCCTGCCACCACCATGCTTCACTGTAGAGATGGTATTGGCCAGGTGATGAGTGGTGCATGGTTTCCTCCAGACATGACGCTTGCCATTCAGGCCAAAGAGTTCAATCTTTGTTTCATCAGACCAGTGTCCTTCAGATGCCTTTTGGGAAACTCCAAACAGGCTGTCATGTGCCTTTTACTGAGGAGTGGCTTTCGTCTGGCCACTCTACCATACAGGACTAATTGATGGAGTGCTGCAAAGATGGTTGTTCTTCAGGAAGGTTCTCCTCTCTCCACAGATAAATGCTGGAGCTCTGTCAGAGTGACCATCTGGTTCTTGGTCACCTCCCTGACTAAGGCCCGTCTCCCCCGATCGCTCAGTTTGGCCGGGCGGCCAGCTCTAGGTAGAGTCCTGGTGGTTCCAAACTACTTTCAATTACGGATGATGGAGGCCACTATGCTCATTGGGACCTTCAATGTTGCAGAATTTTTTCTGTAACCTTACCCAGATCTGTGCCTCGATACAATCCTGTCTCAGAGGTCTACAGACAATTCCTGGGACTTAATAGCTTGGTTTGTGCTCTGACATGCACTGTTAACTGTGGGACCTTATATAGACAGGTGTGTGCCTTTCCAAATCATATCCAATCAACTGAATTTACCACAGGTGGACTCCAATCAAGTTACAGAAACATCTCAAGTATGATCAGTGGAAACAGGATGCACCAAAGCTCAATTTTGAGTGTCATGGCAAAGGCTGGAATACTTATGTACATGTGATTTTTTATTTTTAATACATTTGCAAAGATTTCAAACAAACTTCTTTCACATTGTCATTATGGGGTATTGCTTGTAGGATTTTGAGGAAAATAATTAATTTAATAAATTTTGGAATAAGGCTGTAACATAACAAAATGTGGAAAAAGTGAAGCGCTGTGAATACTTTCCGAATGCACTGTAACTTTTGTTTGATTTGACAATTCCTCGTTTACACATACAAAGTGGTAGCGGTCTGCTAAATAGGACCTAAACCATGCTAATGCAAGTCCACTAATGCCAACATAATTCTCAAGCCTATTCAAGAGAATGCCATGATTTATTAAGGCAGCACTAAGATCTAAAAGCAAAAGAAGTGAAATGCAGCCATGATCACAAGATCAAAGCAAGTCATTTTGATAAGTGCAGTCTCTGTGCTGTGATGGGGCCTAAATCTTGACTGAAATTCTTAATTTATTCCATTTCTCTGTAGAAATGAACATAGTTGAGAGGACACTACCTTTTATAGTATTTTCTACATAAATGGGAGGTTTGAAATCGGTCTGTCAATTGGCTAATTCTCAAGATCAAGCTGTGGCTTCTTAAGTGGTTTGATAACTGCCATTTTAAAGTTTCTTTATTTTGTCCTAAGGATAGTGAGAAGTTAATGATATTAAAAAGAGGTTCTGAGATTACTGGGAATACATCTTTTAAGAGCTTAGTTGGTATTGGATCTAACATACATGTTGTGGCTTTTGATGGGTTCATAAGTTTTGTATTATATACGTAATTTTCCTCACGAGCAACATCAATCCTTCACTGTTATAGGTCATGAAGAGCTATTATATACATAATTTTCATGACCTATAACAGTGATGGATTGAAGTTGCTCGTGAGGAAAATTATGAGACACTGTTTTCTGAGTTGATGTGATAGTTGATTGCAGATTTCCAATTTTCAAGAAGTCATTACTATTGTGCTGCGATGGAATATCTGGTTCAGTCGATGCTTTATTCCAAACCAATTTAACCTCAGTACTGAATAAACACCTAGGATTGTTGTGGTTATTTTCTTTGAGTTTGCTAAAAAATGCTGACCTGGCAGCTTTTAGTGCCTGTCTGTAGTTACAGACACGATCCTTCCACGAAATACCTCTAATTTTGTATTCTTTCACTTGCACTCCATTTTCAGAGCTGCTCTCTTGAGAGCATGAGTGTGATTATTGTACCACGGTGCAATGCTTTTTTCTTAAAATGTTCTTTAATTGGGGGGTCGATCAATCAAGAGAGCTACAGAAGACTGTATTTATAGTTTCTGTTTTTACATCAAGTTCTTTTAGACTTTTTGGCTTACAGAGTATGTGAGACAATTCTGGAAGTTTATTAGTGAAGCCATCTTTAATAGTCGAAAAATAGTTCTACCTGAACGATAGAGTGGTGTAGACTGAGTGACATTAGCTGATCGCAACACCCAAGAGAAAAAGTAATGATCTGCAGTAGAATTTCTATAGTATCAACATCAACTCCATATGACAGAATTAAATCTAGCGTATGATTATGGCGATGAGTTGGTCATGCCACATTTTGTGTGACTCCAAGAGAGTTGAGAATATCGATGAATGCTTATCCCAAGGTGTAATTTCATTATCTATGAAAATGATAAATCTTATAGAAAATGTGCAAATTCACCAAGGAAACCAGAGTAAGGCACGGATAATCTATAGACTGTAGCAAGGGCAAAAGACAATTTATTATTTATATCTCACAATGTCATATTAAGCATTATTAGTTCAACAGACTCAAAATAATATCCTGTCCTCTGAGTAACACCAAAACTTCACTGTAAATTGTAGCAACACCTCTTCCTTGACCCTTCAGATGGGGTTCATGTTTATAACAATATCCTGGGGGAGTAAATTCATTTAAACTAATATATTAATCTTGTTTAAGACAGGGTTTTAATCAAACAGAGTGCATCCAAACTATAATCTGTAATATTTTAATTTAAAATTATTTTTTTGGTAGAAAGGGATCTAATGTTTAGTAGCCCTACCTTTATATGATGTTTATATTCAAATAAAAAAATATTTTTCAAGTTTGACCTAAATCAAATTATTTAATGAGAGTTTTGTGTTTGGTAGTTCGGGGAACAGACACAGTCTCTATGTGATACAGTCTCTGTGTTTTGTAGTTTATGTGACCTGTATGATGTCTGAAGGCATCTAGCAGGTGTTCGGATTAACCAGTTTATCTGTTTCTGACTTGGGCCCCAGTTAGTCAAATACTATCATTAAGAATATGAGCCAAATTACTAGAGGAGAACAGCACCTTGCCTGGAGGGATGGAGGCCATCTCTCTTCAGCAGTACAGGTCTACCCCAAAAACTCTTCAAATTGTCTATGAATCCTATGCTATTCTCCAGACAGAGAATATCTCAGACATCGAGCCATTCAGTGACACTAATCTACTATAAACCTAGTCACCACAACAAGCAGGGAGGGGGCCAGAGCATATTACAGTGTCTATCATCGTTTATGCAAGTTCACACACCTCTTTAACATTATCTCTTGTGATTTCTGGTGAAGCCGGACATCATTTGTGCCAACATGAATAACAATTTTAGAAAATCTACGTAATCCACGTAGCCAGCACTTGTAAATTTGATCTGATGTCAGATGCCCGAGCAACAGAAATGCATTTAACAACGTTGGCTGGAGTCTCCATTTCCATGTTCCTTACAATAGAAATCACCAATTATTAGATCTCTTTCAACATGATTCTCAGTGGGTGCATCACTGAGTGGGGAGAATCGTTTGGAAAACCTAACAGGAACAGGAGAATTGTGTCACTTTGCTGAGCGAGTATGCCACAGAGACGTCACCCAATCGCCCTGCTGCGAGGGCTCTTCAGCCAGAACCAAAGTGTGTGCTGCTCGATGTACTATACACATGCGAAACAGTATTTACCGGCTTCTCTTTCCCACTGACCTGCACTAGTGTTCGGTTGCGTGTCTCTAACTCATTAAACTTCTCTGTCAGTCTGACTAATTCCTTACATTTATCACATGTGAATCCCTCACAGCTGATAGAAGATGCTATAGTAAACATGTGGCTTGTAATACAGGAAGCAATTACATGAGCAGATGTCATGACTTACCACAATTGTTTGTTGTTGTTCTTGAGCGGCGAGGGTTTGAGATCGATTTGGTTCCTAACCAGCAGATGTTTGAGATTGGTGCAATAATCCGTGTAAAACACCGTGGAGGAAACGAATGCATGCAGTCGAGACATGAGATGTAGACAAGCGGAAAAAAGCAAGAAAAAAGAAAACAAGAGAAACGGGTACGCACGGTAAAATACACAAATGAAACAGTAGAAAATCGAAAAAACCCAAAGCACATGGTAAAATGGCAAAGGATAAAACGATGAATTTATAAGAATAAGCAATGCTAAGCAGGCTAGCACTCATGCAGCGTGCTGTCAGCAACAGCATTAACACGGGTCAGACCCTAAAATCTGACCCGTATTAATGTAAGTGACGTGCAATTCAAATCAAACTGTCCGCTATAAAAATCTGCAATCAACGTGCTGCACGAGGTCACCAATCAGACAGGAGCGGGTTCAGCTATTAAACTACATTACATGGTTAAGAGGAAATATAAAAGTTGAGTATCATCAGCATAACAGTGAAAACAGTGAGTAAGACTCACACTTCAGCCAGTTGTGCTCTGCCCTCGGCCCGCTCCAGATCCCCTTCCATCACCAGCAGCTTTCGAGCCACCTGAAATTAGTATGAAAACAGAATTATTCAGCAGTTATTTAGAAACAGTTCTCGGTTCCCAAACCTAGTCATGCATGAAGTAGGAAGTAGTATCTGACCTCGTCAAACTTGCGGTCGGCCTCCTCTGCGATGTGTCTGGCCTCTTTTAGCTGAATCTCCTGTAGCTCCATCTTCTCCTCGTCCTTGAGAGCTCTATTCTCAATAACCTTCATTCCCCTACACAACAAAATTTAAAGGATAGGTTTTCAATACATTGAAAACGTTATCTTTAAGCATTCTTGCGTTGTTACAAATATATGACACATTTATGAAATGCTACTTTTCATGTACAGTATTTGTGGAATGTGCCATGTAAATGAGTGTGAAAGACGTATTGTCACCTCTCGCTCTCATCTGCAGTTTTCTCAGCCTCCTCTTGTTTGTGCAGTGCTGCCGTCAGTCTGTCCTGAGCTCGATCCAGCTCCTCCTCCACCAACTGAACGCGTCTGCTCAGAGACGCTACCTCTGACTCTGCCTGATACACAAACACACACATATTATACAACCCCAATTCCGAAAAAGTTGGGACAGTATGATAAATGCCAAGAAAAAAAAAAAAAAAAGAAATTGTAAATTGTATTTCACCCTTTGCTATATTGAAAGCTCTACAACTAAACATTATATGACGTTTTAATCTGTGAATTGTTTTTTTTAAATGTACAGTAATTTCAAATCAGTTGGGACGGTCGAGTGTTTTCCACTGTGAAACATTGCCATTTGTTCTAATATAAATTAAGCATTTGGGCACTGAAGACACATATTTGTGAAGTTTAGAAAGTGGAACTTTCCCCATTCATCTATTATGTAGGTCTTTAGCTACACAATTGTATGGGGTCTTCATTGCCATATGGTATGCTTCATAATGCTCCACACATTCTCAGTTGGAGACAGGTTAGGACAGCAGGCAGGCCAATCTAGTACCTGCACTCTACTCACAGCATTGCACTTAAAATCCAGGCAGTATGAAGTTGTCCTGCTGAAAAATGCAGGGACATTCCTGGAAAAGACGGTGCTGGATGGCAATATATGTTGCTCCAAAATTTTTACATGTCTACATTCACGGTGCCCTCACAGATGTGCAAGTTACCCATGCTATGGGCACTGACACACCCCTGACCCATACAGACACTGGCTTTTGGAACTGACGCTACTAACCGTTTGCTTGGATGGTCCTTTTCCTCTTTGTCCCACATAACACAATGGCTGTGTTTTTCAAAAACCTTTTTAAATGTGGATTCTTCAGATCAAAAAACACTTCCACTGTTCTACTTTCCATCCAAGATGAGACAGAGACCAGAGAAGTCACCAGCACTTCTGGACAGTGTTGATGTAGGGACTCCAACCAGCCCATCTGGTACCAACAATCATGCCATGCTCCATATCACGGAGATGAAATGTTTTCCCCATTCTGATGGTTGATCAGACCTGTATCTGCATGATTTTATGCACTGCACTGCTGTCACATGATTGGCTGATCAGATAATCGCATGGATGATTGTTGGTGCCAGACAGGCTGGTTTGAGTATTTCTGTAACTGCTGATCTCCTGGGTTTTCCACACACACACAACAGTCTCTAGAATTTACTCTGAATGGTTCCAAAAACAAAAACATCCAGTGAGCAGCAGTTCAGCAGATGGATACGCCTTGATGATGAGAAAGGTCAACAGAGAATGGCCAGACTGGTTTGAACTGACAAAGTCTACGATATCTAATATAACCGCTCTGAACAATTGTTGTGAGAAGAACATAATCTCAGAATGCCATTCTGAGATGTGGTTTGGTGCCGTTTTGGCAGCAGGAGGGGGACCTACAAAATATTAGGCAGGTGGTTTTAATGTTGTGGCTGATCGACTATGTATACTATGACACAATTGCCTCACAATTGTTTAAAATCTCCTGTTTCACATCACCTTAATTCAACACGTCAAATTGTTATTAGTCTTAAATTGCCCGTCTCAACTCTTTTGGAGCGTGTAGCAATCATCTGATTTGAAATTACTGTATATTTAAATAAAAAAATACAATTTCACAAGGTAAAACATAATATAATGTTTAGCTGTAGTGCTTTCAATACAGCACAGGGTGAATCTAATTTACAAATCACGCTTTTGTTTTTATTATCATTTTTCATACTGTCCTAACTTTTTAGAATTAGAGTTGTACAATTATAGGACAGGATACATGCATAATGATGCCTTGAGGGGGCACTTTGAAGGGAGAACAATCATTACTGTCATGCTGTAAGGTGACAATTTCTAATCTACACAATTTCCAATATAAAATTACTTTTAAAGTGAGTTGCAATTGACTGTTATTTTTGAGCCCATCTCTTTTCAGCACCCCAAAGCCCTCACGTTGGATGGTGAAGTCTTAGAAGGGAATAGGGCTTAGGTATGATAACGTCTGAATGGAACACACCCTAAATGTTTCATCAATTAGCTGTAAGGGGCTTTAAATATGAACAAGATAGGTAAAGTTTGTAAAGACAAACTTTTTGGGCTTGACAAAGCCTTCTCTGACATTTTTATAAGGTTTTATAACACAATGCAAAAGCAAGAATGAGAGAGAGTAAGTTAAGTTGAAGTTTGAATAGTCCCGTTTGACCATTCCATCAGTGTAATTCTATGGGACTTTTCTGTTTGATCTTTAGTTTTTTTAATAGAAAACTCATAGCAACCAGAGCCAGAACAGTCTGAAGATCTGTACCAAGTTTAGTGGATGTAGCTTAAAGCTCTTAATGTAGGCATTGTCAAGCTAACATAATACTTCTCTGTTACAAAGCATGCTGCTTTTGATGACATGCAAGCATAACGTAAATAAATATATTACGCAAACTGAGAGTGGCAATATAGTATATTGTAATTTCTTGTTTTAGATTTTGCTTTATGATTTTAATCACATTTTAAATCGCATTTTTAATAATGATACAAGCTGTTGTCACTGTTTGAAATTTCATACACCGCTCGCTTTCATTCTGTTTCTTGGATGTTATCATCTCCTCTGTCTCACTGCATGTTATTAACACTGCGTGAATAAACCCACAATGACCACTGATATTTGCGATTACGTGGCCATTAAGTGAAACTGGAGCACTTTGGTTCACAAAATGAATACGTTTATACCTTGTTTATATTTTCGCGGGAGTTTGTCGCAAGCCTCTGTAGATGGCGTGCACATCAGAGCGCTTGAGAATTGGTTCATCTTCACACACTCATAAGAGAGCTGCTCTTGCGATGTCTGCGGTGCAGTTCCCTGAGATGCTCTGAGTTCAACTGAATGAGACACAAGTGCTTATTCCTGCATGCTCATGAGACTGAGGCTGAATCCAGCTTCTTAATCAACTGCTTTTTATTCAGTAAAAGGGCCTCAGTGCTTCAACACTACACAACTCTATCACTGGCGATTGAAATGTTCATATTTACTTGCCAGTGGCTAATAAGACACATGGTCACATAGTGTGAGATTTACTCACAATGTAGAGGGCTGATTTGTAACATGATCCATCAAATTGATTTGGAAGTTGCGATGGGAAATTTTTGGAAAACACATGAAATTTGATCAAAACTGGTAGGGCCCTGGGCTTCAGCCTGTATAAGCCCATGTTTAATGCGCCTCTGACCGCAGGATGAATTTAAAAATATGTAAAAGGTATAACTTAAATATGCAAAGGCATACTACAGCAACAGAGCCTTCCTGGTGGAATGTTGAACATTATTACTGGCTTTCCAAAAATATCTGTGCTGTAATGGATTAATGTCTCTAATGATCACAGTAACCCCAATTAGCTTTTAAATATAGATCAGATGTATGAAGCGAGCACAGCAAGGCTAGATACTCATTTACACATGATTGGGTCATGCTAACCATGTTCCTTGAATCGGTATTGTTTTATTGTTAATACTTATTGATTCTGCTTCTATTGCAGCAATACATGGAACAACACTGACAGATCTCATTCTACTAACATAGAAAGATTACACTAGAGAATATTTTACTTTACATAAGAGTGTAGTGTAAAATTAAGCAAAGAACAAAACATTTGCTCTTTTGACTTATTCCAGAGGTTTATTTTTGTGTGTGACCATTCCAGAAATATAGCATAACTGTTTACCGGTACTTGTTTTACCAATGGTGCATTAAAAGCATTTTGCCATGTGACCTTGAGTATGCAATGAGGACATTAGATGAAAAACAAATTAAAGCTTGTTCATGTCTCCCTTTTCCCTTTTTATTTCTCCACAAAGGGCCCTTTTACAAGACATGCAGTTAGTATGGCATAGGTATGATGACTTCCAATTGGAATTCGCCCATAGTTCCTATAAACATGTAATTTATCCTTTCCCCATAAACCATGCTTTACTGTTCGACTCTAATGTTAGGACTGACAACCTTTCTCAATTTAGAAAAATGATAAAATAGCGGGATTGTGCGGTAGAAGAGATAAAATATGTGTGTGTGTGTGTGTGTGTGTGTGTGTGTGTGTGTGTGTGTGTGTGTGTGTGTGTGTGTGTGTGTGTGTGTGTACCTGTTCTCTGGTTCTCTTCTCGTCCTCCAGTTGTCTGTGCAGGACTTCAGCTCTCTCCTCCGCTTCATCCACCTGCTGCTGCAGCACTTTAATCTTGCGCTTGACCGCCTCCACACTGTTCAGTGTCACAGACATCTTCAGATCACAGTCAGTCAGAGATGCTGCTAAAGGATGATCAGATGAGCCCCTCAAATCACCACACACACCTGCCGCTCTCTGTCAGCAGGAAGTGACACCTCTTCCGCACAAACACCCTGTCAAAATAAAGGTATAAAATAATACGTAAGGGATCGTTGACTGTCAGCTGTTTGTTCCGGGTGATTCAAGAACCTATCAGGATTCATTTTGCGATAGTGACTGGCTGAATATCTGTACATTATCCCGCGTATTTTACGGCTACCTACCTAATAATTAAATACAATAAATTGACATAAATGATTGGTTGTGCTGAAATAATGTTTTCTTTATGTGTAAAGAATGACTGCGTGGTCTCTTGAAACAGCTCAACTGTACTTCCGGTTTGCGACGGAGTTAATTCCGTTGGTTTTTGTTTATATTTCGAAAACGAGCGTCTGATTGACCATTATCCCACTTATTACAAGACTATTGAACAAAATAAATGTACATTAATAATTGGATATGGAATATTGAATTCATCTATGACGGTTTCCACCCTTCCAGGGGTGTGCGTTTTGTAAATTGTAATCAGGTACAGATTACAAATTACACAGGGTTGCCAACTTTAGGTACTAGGCTGGAGTGAGATTTTGATGTCATGGGCAGGGCCGCATTAATGAACAGGCAAATCGTTGTTGAAGTCCAGGTATGCCTGTAGCACTGGACATAAAGTGATCCTAGTAGGCCTTCTATGTTTAATTTCTAACACCAACACAAGATCTCATCCAACCCTCTAAGGAAAATACTTTTTTTTTTTTTATTCGCTCACTTACACCAATTTACCTACCATTCACAATTTCAAAACATCAGGGCCGGAGTGGCAATCGGGAAGATCGGGAGATTTCCCGCTGGGCCGGTCAAAAATTGGGCCGGTAATGTCCGCATGTTGATTGACAAACATTCATCATATGTCGCATAACAATTGCAATATCCGGTATTTAAAGGATCAGAATTGCGTTCCGTATTATAGCGGAGGCAGTCTGTATTTTATCATCTCACACCCAAACAAATGAGAGATAAGCCTGTGAGAGACGAAACTGTTGTTGCTGATGTTGCGCCGCTTCACTTGACAGCGCAGGAAGGATCATGGAAGAGGGGATAGTTAAAGGTTAATTAAAATAGCAACAGATCCAGTGAAACATTGAAGGTAGAGTGTTCGTTTTTAAATTTTTACATGCCATTCAAAAACGTGCCTTTTTATGTCTTTCCCGCGCTGTCAAGTGAAGCGGCGCAACATCAGCAGCGTTTCGTCTCTCACAGGCTACTCTCTCATTTGTTTGGGTGTGAGATGATAAAATACAGACTACCTCCACTATAATACGGGTTAAACGGATTCTTTCTAATAGATTTAATATCATGAAACTATAACTTGACTGTCACTGTCTTTCTACAGAATAAACATTTTAGTAAGGGTGATGATGTGCATTTTAAAAAGCTTTATATTTGATGTTGATACATGGAGTTGTCTCCTTTACCTTATCAGTGCTGTATACAATGTCTGGGTAGATGGTTTTCTGTAGAATTCATATAAAGTGGATTAATTAGATATATCGAATGCATGTTGAGTCGCACAGTCTACACTACCACAGAGCTCTGGTTATCCTGTCCTTGGGGCGCTCTGATATAGGTTGCAGTGGTAAATTTGCTTCGGGGGCACAAAAGTCTTGTGCTGATGGAAAAATTTTAATTTAAGATTTGTTACTATATTTGATTTATTTTATATTGAATTTGTTTCTTGTTATTTGGCATGAGATTTACTTGGGTACAGTGAGAGAGTGAGACAGAACCTGAAAGCATGTGTCTCACCACAAATACGTGAGAGTTTGCAACCCTGAGATACATGACAAAAAATGCAATCAGTAATGTAAACAGATAAAATTTTGGGGTCATCTAATAAGATTACTTTTGGATTACTTTCAACCTAATTCAATTTTATTTTATGTCACTGTCGTGGAATATCGCGATGAATCTCTCTAAGTTGTAAGAAAACTCTCGGAGTCTTGAGTTCCAGATGCCAAAATTGTAGTTTATTGAACACCAACAAACATGAGACCGGCCAGCTGTCCGTTCTGACTCTATCCTCCTGAGTTCTCAGTTATATACCTTTTTGTTATCTTCTTGCCCATTATCTCTGACCAATAGAATAATTACTCTTGTCACTTTCCTTCGCCACCAATATGTTCTATTTTCCTCACTAATTAAATATTGGTGGAAAATCCCCCATGTGCTCGTCGCTCCTGTCTTCAAATATAGCTCTTATATGTCTTCTCTTGGCAATAACTTCACATATACATTATATGGAACCATAATCATCAAAAATGCTACTTCTATTTGGTTAGATACAGTGTACTAAAGATATACTTCACCAATAAGTAATAAGTAATTGGTTACATTGATAATAGGGGAATATGTCAAAAATAACAAACAAAACACCCTCTAACTCCTTTCTTGAGATGCTACCTATTTTGTTATGTAAAATGAAAGTACAATAGTCTTGCTGTCTCCCTTACTATCAAAAACATGAGAAAAGTGTTCAAAAATAAAATTCCCCTTACATTGTTATTTTCTTTATTGCTTCTCAGTAAATCTCATCAAGTTCATCCAATCCTGGCCCAATGGTATATTGTCTGGTTGCTACACTTGTTTGCGTTGTCATCATTGATACGGCTACCATTTGCTTAGCCTCCGTTC
This sequence comes from Xyrauchen texanus, assembly GCF_025860055.1. Lineage (NCBI taxonomy): Eukaryota > Metazoa > Chordata > Actinopteri > Cypriniformes > Catostomidae > Xyrauchen > Xyrauchen texanus. Next base: position 43,827,419 of record NC_068290.1, read on the forward strand.
TAGTCATAATTGATCTCAGAATGGGTATAATACAACATAATAATAATGCAAGTAGGGTCAGTCCCATAACTACTATTATACCTATTTTCATTAGTCCCAACTTCCATGAACCAAAAAGATCATCAAACCATTGCCCAAACCGCTGATCTCTCCCTACATTAGATTTAACTTCCTTTCTCAGGTCATGCAGTTTCCTCATCGCCTGGGTAAAAGTTCCTTCTGGGGATATATTATTTGGTATGTATGTATATACAGCAATCTAAATCTAAACCTAATCACATTATTATTAAAAAACATTTCATCATCTAAATGCCATATTACTGCACAATTGCCCTTAAATTGTCCTACATTCGTTTTTTCTTTAGTTTTGTTAAAGCATTCATACTCCAGTTGACGATTTATTTTATATGATAATGTGCTTTCTTTTTTCTCATTATCCACACGTATTTGTCTAATTTTCTGCCTTCATCTCCCCACCCTATCATCTTATAATATTTATCATATTCCGGATGACCCAAGAATGCCAAACATTCTGCTGGGCAGAACACCGTTCTCCCTGTTTTACCACAATTTTTTGGCATAATACTCAGCGCAATGCTTATAATCATACTGATTTGGGACTGTCTGAATCTTGCCTCGTATTCATCGTTGGGAATTCCATATTCATAGTTTCTTCAATACAGTCCGTCAAGTGCTCTGTACTTTCTGAATTCACATTCTGGAGTATTTTGTTTTAGGTCAGCTTCATTGGAAAGGCCATCCAAGATCCCCAAGGCTGATTGTAGGGAACCCACTCTGCAGTATGCTTTCTTAGAATTGTTCATCTGGTGATCCTGGTCCTTCTTGGGACGTTTCTCTGGTAGGCCCCATCATTGGGGGCAACACTTGTCCCAAGTATGTCAGTAATAACATCCATATTAATATGTCTTTCTTATTCATTGGTATTGTAGGCCGCAATTGTTTTCCACCTTCTCTCCTTCAGCGGGTCATCCTGTCCTAACTTGCTTCAATGATGGCAACAGCATGACTATTTCATTTTATATGCATAAAGAACACTGTAATCACCTCATATGATTACATGTTTTATATTAACTAACAATCATTACTTTCTGCATTCATTTGGTTAATATATTAAATGATTTCCCTTATTAGAGTCATTTGCTACACACACATTTGTTGCATCTCATTTCTAGCACTAAATAACACATGGGTCCTCTGCCTCCTCCAGGCATAGCCTGACTTTGTTCCAATTAAAAACATTAGATCATCCCTTTAGTATCTATACACAAAATTTTTCATGGTCATTCACAGAAAGGGTAATTCACAAAAAGGCTATAATTCTCCACAGAGGAGGTAAACTACCACAGGTGTTCCTTATCTTAAAACTCCCTACTCATTCACTTATCACATACATTTCATTTCCTCCTGTTTCCCAAGGACTCTCAATGTCTGTTTCACATTAATTAATTTTCCCTGCAAGCTAAGCTGTTTTTCATAGTTTCAGACTATATCAGAGTAATTCAGAATATTAAATCAATAAAAGAATTATCAAATATATAACATATCATTGGAGGAATCAATTTCCTCCCAGTTTGGTCTTTCTGTTGCATTGGGCCATTTACATTGATCAGTACTTCATCTGGTTTTTTATTTAATCAATGGTAACACACAATATTATATTATTCCCTCTCACAAATTGTTGTTTCAATTATTATACCAATTGTAGCCAACCCTGCACCCTATTTCTTAATTAATTCCATTTATATTGTTACAAACAAACAAGACAAGCAATCGTAATCTTTAGTCACCACCATGTATCTTTTCCATTCTTCATTACTTTTAAAATGTACATGAGTTCAATTAAAGCATAAGTAAAAGTAATAAATCATCTTCCAGTCTAAATTCATTATCATACAAACATTCCCCATGTTTGTTTAATACTTCTATAAAATGTCAAGCACTCCTTTGTCTGCAACGGTTCTCAAAACTTTACCCCCAAAACCAATCTATAAATAATCCTCTACACAGGGTATGATCCCCTGACAACACAGTGACAGAATGCTTGGTATTTAACACTGTGATAAGTTATTTTAGTAAAGTGGTTATTAAAATGCTGTCGGGTTCAGTGGAACTTTTAAATTTTTGAGCAGGTCTCTTCTAGACCTCCCTTTTGATGCTGCTGATCTAAGAGCATTCATCCACTTCCTTAAACCCCTTTCAAACCTTCTTGGTCAGGTCTCCAGGGCGGTGACGCCCCTGCTTTGGTTGCTTAACCTTTTATGCCATTGTCAAGTCTTACCCGTCATTGGGTCGTCACCTCTTGCCACTGGTCTTGATACTGCTCAGTCCTCAATCCGTAATAATTTGGTATCAGTAAACAGATATTTTCTTTTTCAGGGAGTATCACCAGAGAACCGACACAGCCAATGGAACATCTACAAATGCTTAAATATGGAGACAATTCAAAACATGGTTAAATTCAAAAAAGAGTTATTAAAAATTCATCAATCTATTAAATTTGTCCAAAGTAAAAGTAAAATATGCTAAAATTGAACTCATTTATAGATCATTAATTTCCATTCAGATTTTATTTCTGCTACTTTAGCAAATGTCACAAAAGACCATGTATCATGGTGGGGACTAACATCAGAACAAAGCCTCTCAAGCTTCTAGGAAGCTTAATTAAAAACATCACCTCAATTCAATAATAGTCTCTAGATAGTTTTTGAACCTACATTTATTCTTTCAGATGAATTTTCAACTTAATCTCTTTTCTTTAGTATAAACCCTTAACTTTAGATTGCCCTCTTAATATATAAAATCTTTAATCATTGATGAGGAGAGCTGTTTGAACTCCTTCATATCACTCTATCTAACATTATTGTCAAGGCACATCATTTTACATATAAAAATAAAATCAAACCAAAATAAAATGAAATAAAACACTTATGAATATTTCTTCAAATTCTGCTCTTGTGTATCTGTTTCAAGCAGACACTTATCAATTTTAGACTGAGAGTGAGGAGTGGGGCATTACACTGTTTCACAATAATACATTTAATTTATTCTTCAACAGTAAAAATAGTGATATTTATAATAACTGATTATATTAACTGCTTTCAAACTTTCTCATCTCACACCATTTAAAAACAAAAACTACTCTCATCAAAAACTACTCTCATCTTACTTTCTTCTGTCCATTCAAACAACATACAAATAACCTTCTAATCTTTAATAAAACAGAACACAATGTCTTTTTCGACATTCTCTATATAATCAATACAACTTATGTTTAGCCTTCTGTTCATGCAGAGCTTTACATTTACAACACCTATCTTATTATTAATATTTATTATCCCTTTTTTATTATTAAGTAATAATTTATTATTACTACTTTCTCCATTTCTTACACTTTCTCAGGTGAAGGAACTTCCATTCTATCTAATAAAATAATATAAATCAAGTTTTTAAACTAACAGAAAAGTAAAAGATTAAACAGAATAAAGTCTTAAAGACAAACATATCTAAAAACAAATCTCTTTTCTTGTGTTTTGAAATAATTGCTCAGTAAGATACACTACGTACTTTTAATTTCTCATGACTCTTACATTATTTATTTATTTATTTATTTTTTATCCAAATGTTTCATCATCTTTTAACAGTTATCACTATTATACCTCTAAAATTACACTTTCATGTATTAACTATGGCAAACTAAAATAGTAGTAATAGAAATAGACACTCAATCAGCACTTTATAGCACACACTAAGCTCCTTTTTTTTTTTTCTTTTCTTTATTATGAGGGTACTCTCTGGAAAATTTGGGGGAGTAACCAATCCAATAGGTAACTCTATAACTTCGCCACATGTTTGTAATATTTACTCTTCAAATCAATAAATCAGTGGTTAGCTGCTGGATTTAAATTTAGACCCTCAGAACAATTTAGACACGGGCATTAAACCCCATCGATGGCATTCTGGAAAATCATAAAGTGATCGTATAAGACTGAAATAAACTTTTCCAGAGAAATTTTAATCCACATTATAAATGGCAAATCAATAATGATTACCAGCAGTAATGAGCACAGGAGGATATATCAGATCAGTCACATCATTTTCAGTCTTCTTTGTGTCCTGATTTCCTCCTGCAGCATTAGTAACTTCTATAAAATCATCTTTCTCAGCCGTCTGCAATGGGGAGAAACTAGTTCCAGAATGAGTTAGTGAAACAACACACATAATAATAACAAATGAAACACAGAATAGACACATGAATATGAAGTTATTAACATTCATATATGAGGAAGTTATGATGTTCAATTTAATCTTAACCTTTCTCCATGGGCTTCACCCGCCCCAAAGACTAATTTTTAAATGATCCAAATCATTCTTAAATTTATGTTCCTTTAATTTTAGTCTCAAATGCAGCTTCTCAGTGTATCCACGATCAACCAAGACCTATTCTGTGTATACCAAACAAAAAATAAATAAAATAAAAATAAAATAGCTATCTATCTGCTTTCTATCTTTTTCTAAAGTCGGGGCCCCTTTCTGTCTGTCTGAAGACATCAAGAGAGGCCTGTTTCCCCTCAAAGCCATCCTCAATGCCTTCATCAGACAGTCCCTAACAAAAATAAAAAATCTCTGCCTATCTTTTGTTGGTTGATCAAGTTTACACCGACAACGCTGCACTCACATTTAAATTGTTCTCCAGACATTTTTAAAATCATAGAAAATTCAAAAACAACTTTCTAGTGTTTAATTTAATAATGTTAAAATATTATTCTCTCATAAACTGGACCAGACAGAACATAAAATGGACACATGAATGTGAAGTTTTCACATTTAAGGTTTAACTGCATAAGATACAAAATATAATTTTCTTATTTTATCATATCTTTGGTCCTCTTTTGCCATTTGCTTTAATATAACAACACTTATCTTAAATACAACCTTGGTTTAAAATACAATTACTTATTTGACTTTAGTTTAATGCAATACACTCGACTCAAAGCTTTATTGTTTGTCCAAATAATGTGATTTCCCAAATGAAATTCAATCACTTTAAAGTTATCACTTTTTTATAATCTAAATATTCTTACTCATCACTTTGATATAAAAGGAGTTATGATCTGACACATGTCCATTCAACAGCTGCTCACTTTCAGTTTAGTTAATCTTACATCAGGCTTCCTTCATGGCATGAAAAGAACAGCCCAAGAATAAACATTGTCCAGTCCGCTAAGGGTTAACTTTTTGATTTCATGCACATTTTTGTTTTAAAGCTATTTGTTTGTTTATACTGTATTATATTTATCCTTATACATGCATACATACATATACATATACATACACACATTTACACAAACATACAAATATAATTTTTATCATTGGTTTTAATTCTACAATCATAATATTTATTAAGTGCCCTCTTTGTTTTTAATCATCAGATCTCTTCTGCCTCTTATATTGATGAAAATAGTCTAAATAGATTTTCTTTTATGTAAATTTCATACATACTCCTCATTAGTTATGCAGCAAAGGATCAACCTCTCTATCTGGATGGATATTTATAGGGCTCATATACACTTCCATACGCAATCACACTTCAGTCATACTTCCCATACTTTAAAACACAGATTCTCTCACAAACACAGAACCTTTCACACTTTTTACAAACACAAGGCCTTTATAAACACAGAGCTCTCAAAAAATATTATACTAAAACAAACCTATTACTTCTGCCCCTCCTTTTGCTCTCCTCTTTTTATCCCTCTCCTTTATTTCCATAAAAAACACTCATTATTTACAGTGGTTGATTGCTATATCTGTTACTTCTTTTTATATTAAAACTCATGTACTTCCACCCACAGAGGTCACATCCATTTTGGGTCTCTGTTCAAGACAATTTCTACATTGGTGCTAATTCTCCTTTACTCTCCCTATTAAAAATCACCTTAACATTTTTGACTGTATTTAATTTGTTCATAACTCCAGAAATGATCACTAATTCCCTGTGTTTCTATTATTAATCTTTTTAATTCGATTTCTTTTCTCCTCTCAGTTAGTCTCCTCTCAAATTCAGTAACATCTTATTTCCACATTATTATTTCTGCTTCAGGAGGAAAACTGAGACAAGGAAAAAAAAGTATTGTTCTGTTTCTCTGTGCGTGCTCAAAGCCCTCCCTTTACAGCTCCCTATTCTCACTCTAGCAGCCCCTCCCTTCTCTCTTTCCCAGCACTCAGTCTCCAGCGTACTGTAAGAGAGAGAGAATGAAAAAATCAACAACTATGCTCATTTATCCGAGTCTTATCAACTATACTTCTGGATAACATCCAACTAAATAAACTAAATATTTATTACTACTAATACTTATTTATATATTTATTATACTTATTTTTATTTCTTATCTCTTCCCCTTATATTTATTTATTATCTTTTATTTCTTTCTTTTTACTCTTTTTGTTATCCTCTTTATTTTCTTAACTTATATTTTCTCTTATTCTTTTATTTTATTATTTGCTTATGTTCCTTCTTTTATTGCTTATATGGTTTCACTTTATTTCTTCTCAAAACCAACTATTTGTTTATTCATGCTTTATGTTTGTTAGTATAATCTTATTTTGTGAATTACAAAACTTTTCTTAAAACATGGTTATACCTCACATACTACTTATACATACATCTTGGGTACAAAGTCTAAACTGGATAATAAGATTATACATTACTTATTTCTTATACATACAGCATGGTCACAAGTGTTTAAACTAATGCATTCATTTTTCTAATTATTTGCTTTATCATGCATTATACTTTCATTTTTGATTACATATGTATTTCAACATGAGCAATACATTGCTTTCACATAAGTAATGCATCATTATCTATGTCTATATTAGCAATACACACTTAAGTTTTGTATTCTGCTTTATATCATGCATATCTATGTTTCCCTATCCAAGTCTGCCCTCTTAAAACAACGTTTCCCAATAATGTGCCACTTCAGATTTCAAGTAAGGAATATTTGCCTCCTTGACTGACACTTTCAAATGTCCCTTGTATATATCTATCTCATCTCTATGGCCTGTTTTACAGAGTGTAGTTATGTGATCCACAAATAATTTAGGATCTATGTTCCTAACCGCAACATCCAACCAGTTAACAAATGGCCACTCCTGTTCTATTTCTCCTAAATTCACCACTTCAGTTAAGGTTCTCATTAACTCCTTCTTTTTGCAGTTAATTTTCTCTTCTGCCCTGCGTAATCTATGTACTCTGATTCTTTCCAAAAATGATCGCTGATTCCCTTTAACTCTATCAGCGCTCTTTCCAATTCTCTCTCCCACTCTTCAGATCTGCATTGATCTCCAACTTTACAAAACTCGCTTGTCTCTGCATTTTTCTCTAGTCTTGTTCACTGTAACGGAAAACTTTTTGCCTTTTCTTTATCTTTTTCCCAATTATTCTATTTTTTCTCTTCTGAATCTCCCCTTCCCCTCACTCACAGAGCTGTCCGTTCAGCTGACCAGTGAGTGAGAGCAAGGCAGCGAGATATCAGAGAAGCCGGTGCCATTTTGCGTCTTTATACTTTTTCAACAATTGTTTTATTCAATTCACTGTTTCAATTCAATTTCCACTTTTGCTCTCATTTAGCATTTCCTTTGTGCACCTGATTCTCTGTATTATTCTGCCTCTGCACACAATACATCATCAACACTGTAATCATGCATTTGAATAAACACAAAAACAGCGCATTTAGTACCGTAAGCACACATGCACCAACAACATAGTTAGTCATGCACATTATTCATTATCTCAAACATGCACATAGTTCAACAATTCCCCGTTTTCTACACAGTCCGGGTTCCGTCAAACACTTCAGTAAATAACTAAATCTAACACCTGGAGGAATTTTACGCGAATTTCACTTCTCCACCCGTGTTAGGATTTTCACCTGTACAGGATTTTCAGCCACTCTTCTGGCAAAACCTTGAATAAATGCACCTAACCGGGAATTTTCACGCGTCGCTTCTCGACTCACCCCAGGCTTTTTCTACCTTCTTCAAATAAACTTTCTTAAACTCTCTTTAAACAATCCCACTCCCTATTTTTGAAATCTGGAACTCGCCTCTATTTTAGCCAATTAGTTCAAATTATTCTATGTCCGGACTGGCAAAAGTCTTAGGAAGCCACTTACGGGACTCGCTACCACAGATCACACAAAAACACCTTAAGCAAAGATGCTTACCTCAGTTTCTGGCGCCGGTGTTTCTGTGCGATTCGTGCAAGCCGTCCCACCAGCGACCTCTGCCCCCTTGACCTCAATGCCAGCCCCACGAGTTGAGCGCCAAAGATATGTCGTGGAATATCGCGATGAATCTCTCTAAGTTGTAAGAAAACTCTCGGAGTCTTGAGTTCCAGATGCCAAAATTGTAGTTTATTGAACACCAACAAACATGAGACCGGCCAGCTGTCCGTTCTGACTCTATCCTCCTGAGTTCTCAGTTATATACCTTTTTGTTATCTTCTTGCCCATTATCTCTGACCAATAGAATAATTACTCTTGTCACTTTCCTTCGCCACCAATATGTTCTATTTTCCTCACTAATTAAATATTGGTGGAAAATCCCCATCTAATTATTTTTTAAAAAACATACATCAACTGGTAACTCCACTTATTTTTGACATAAGTCATAGTTCATGGTAAAAGTGCATCAATTTTAGAAACACCTGTGTATGAGACAAACAGCCATGTCCCCATCACATACCTTTTACCTTTGCCCTACATTTCAGTGTACCCTCATAATGAGGCGGCCTTGTTTGTTCATACACAGTATCATTTGATTAATGAAAGAAAATACAAGCCCCAAAGATATTTAACTCATCAAGGTAAAACACCATGCCAGAAACATATCATATAAGAGATATCTAACTTATTAAAAGTGTTTTCAGTAAGAAGTGCATCCTGTATTTTAATGAGACACATCATATATTTTAGAGATACGTGTCAGCATAAAGGAAATACACCAAAGATATATGTCAGAATACTACTAATTAACAGAAACAGCAAAACACCAGCTGCAAAAATACAAGACACCATTCATATAATAACTGATTAAAGAAGTACATCCTGTATTTCAAGGTTGTATACCATTCTTTGTGTTCTGTGCAGCATCAACACTTTTAGTAACCTCATATGCTCTCTCCTGGCTCACACAAAGGCCTAGAAACTCATATAAGTATTTTGATATCTAAGAATGATTATTATACCATCTAAAAAATGATTATTCTACAATATCACATGCTTTTGAGTAGTATAATTATTTTTAACATTAAAGTACAAAAGATCCTCACAAAAAGACCGCCTTATTACACTGAGACATCAAGGTTATTTAAAGTGCATAAAACAATAGCAGCATTACAGATATTAATGAACTAAAATCAATTAAATCGTCATAAATTGAATGAAAATGATTAACCATAAAATCAAGAGTAGCGACGTTGCCTAGGTCTATAAACACTTTTAACTTTTAACCTTTACTGCTTACTGATAGTCCATGGCCTATTCCAAAGCTGAAGTGCAAAATATTATCTTTTGAACAGCAAAAATATTCAAAAAAAAAAAAAAGACAGCAGGTGGACTCCACTGCATCAGCAGTAACAGTAGAGTGATGGGCTTTGTTTCTTATTGCTGAACTACAGGTCCTTCTCAAAAAATTAGCATATTGTGATAAAGTTCATTATTTTCCATAATGTAATGATAAAAATTAAACTTTCATATATTTTAGATTCATTGCACACCAACTGAAATATTTCAGGTCTTTTATTGTTTTAATACTGATGATTTTGGCATACAGCTCATGAAAACCCAAAATTCCTGTCTCAAAAAATTAGCATATCATGAAAAGGGTCTCTAAACGAGCTATTAACCTAATCATCTGAATCAACTAATTAACTCTAAACACCTGCAAAAGATTCCTGAGGCTTTTAAAAACTGCCAGCCTGTTTCATTACTCAAAACCGCAATCATGGGTAAGACTGCCGACCTGACTGCTGTCCAGAAGGCCATCATTGACACCCTCAAGCAAGAGGGTAAGACACAGAAAGAAAGTTCTGTACAAATAGGCTGTTCCCAGAGTGCTGTATCAAGGCACCTCAGTGGGAAGTCTGTGGGAAGGAAAAAGTGTGGCAAAAAACGCTGCACAACGAGAAGAGGTGACCGGACTCTGAGGAAGATTGTGGAGAAGGACCGATTCCAGACCTTGGGGGACCTGCGGAAGCAGTGGACTGAGTCTGGAGTAGAAACATCCAGAGCCACCGTGCACAGGCGTGTGCAGGAAATGGGCTACAGGTGCCGCATTGACCAGGTCAAGCCACTTTTGAACCAGTGGCTACAGAGAAGCAGCACTGGACTGTTGCTCAGTGGTCCAAAGTACTTTTTTCGGATGAAAGCAAATTTTGCATGTCATTCGGAAATCAAGGTGCCAGAGTCTGGAGGAAGACTGGGGAGAAGGAAATGCCAAAATGCCTGAAGTCCAGTGTCAAGTACCCACAGTCAGTGATGGTCTGGGGTGCCATGTCAGCTGCTGGTGTTGGTCCACTGTGTTTTATCAAGGGCAGGGTCAATGCAGTTAGCTATCAGGAGATTTTGGAGCACTTCATGCTTCCATCTGCTGAAAAGCTTTATGGAGATGAAGATTTCATTTTTCAGCATGACCTGGCACCTGCTCACAGTGCCAAAACCACTGGTAAATGGTTTACTGACCATGGTATTACTGTGCTCAATTGGCCTGCCAACTCTCCTGACCTGAACCCCATAGAGAATCTGTGGGATATTGTGAAGAGAAAGTTGAGAGACGCAAGACCCAACACTCTGGGTGAGCTTAAGGCCGCTATCGAAGCATCCTGGGCCTCCATAACACCTCAGCAGTGCCAAAGGCTGATTGCCTCCATGCCACGCCGCATTGAAGCAGTCATTTCTGCAAAAGGATTCCCGACCAAGTATTGAGTGCATAACTGAACATAATTATTTGAAGGTTGATTTTTTTTTGTATTAAAAACACTTCTTTTATTGGTCGGATGAAATATGCTAATTTTTTGAGATAGGAATTTTGGGTTTTCATGAGCTGTATGCCAAAATCATCAGTATTAAAACAATAAAAGACCTGAAATATTTCAGTTGGTGTGCAATGAATCTAAAATATATGAAAGTTTAATTTTTATCATTACATTATGGAAAATAATGACCTTTATCACAATATGCTAATTTTTTGAGAAGGACCTGTATTTTCACAATTGAACTATTGTGTACCCTGCAGACAGGACCCTTAGAGACGGCATCCATGAGGAGAGTCACTTGACACTATCCAAGGGTTGGTCGCTTAAAAGCACGCTTCACATAAACTTTGCTACAAATATCCTTTCAAGCAATTTTTACCAGTGAGAACTGTAATAGTTTTGTTTGTTAAACTGTGATGGGTTAATCGTCGACCTGTGGGGGCATTAAAAGCACTTACGTCAGACACCTTGCAGGATCAAGATGGCAGAGGTCCAGTTGATAGTGACAGCAGTGAGTTACATGGCGTATGTCGGGATATCTTGAACATTTATGCAGCGCTGACGAAAATCTCGAACGACATGGAGGGCCTCGCAGATATATGTCGAGCAATCACATCAATGGAGGACAAATTTTCTACCCTGATCGCAAGAATGGACGATGTTGAAAAATAGGTTGAGTTTCTGGAGTCGGCTGAAAGAGAGCTACAGGCTAACCCACCTGCTTCCAAGGCTGATGTGGAGTGGGTGTGGGAAAAATTTTAATATGGAAAATCAGAGCAGGGTTAATAATATTAGCTTTGTTGGAATCCCAGAGGGAAAGGAAGATCATGATATGGTGTAATGTTTGGAAGGGCTTATTCCGAATTTGATCGACTCAGAAGGCCACAAGCTCGAGCTAGTGTGGTCAGCTTCCTGCAGCAAGTGACAGACCCGATCTATCCTTGCAAGATTCTTGCGGTCGGCTGACAGAGACTTTGTTCTACGAGTGGTGAGGAATAAAGGCAAGTTGTGCTGGGAGGACCACAACATCATGGTTTTTCCAGTCTTTGCTAGATCGATTCAAGCGAAGCAGGATGGATTCAAAGAGTTTAAAAAATTGCTGCACCAACAAAAGGTAAGCTTTGCACTGCTCTATCCGGCTACGCTGAGAATTGATGGCAAGGTTGAGTGTAAGACTTTTACATGAACACGACAAGCTATGCCCTTCATTAAATCAGTGTGTAACAAATTGGACAATTTATCAATAAACTTAATAGCTACCTCAAAGGTTCAGAGAATTTGGGGTAGTGCAAAGAGATGCAAATTGTTCAAACTATGTAAACACAACACATGAGGCAGGAACAAACATGTATTATGATGCTGCACCAAAACTACAAACACACAGCACCATAAACCAAAACAAGTGTATATATTTATAAATATATATTGTTTTATTTCATATTACAAACTGCTAAAACGGATTCCTAATACACTATGGATAATGTTGGCTCTGATAATGTTAGGGATCAGGCTGAATTGAGAGAGCCACGTGACACCATGCAAGGAGCAGACGTGCAAAATGACGTGTAAAATCCTCGCACTTTGCTAGTTTTTAATTATTTTGATCTCATAAACTGGTGAGATTCGATACACGCTGCTATATATCTTTTCTTTGAAGTCAACTTGTTAAAGAATTCAAAAATCCTTGAGCTCTGGAAGCTGAAACCTCTGACAGTCCCGCAGACCAGGGACTCGGTTTGGACAGTGCAGTGGGAGAAATTCAACACCAACTGGTGAACATGTCTGTGATGCTGACTAAAGTTGTTGCTGACTTAGAGGATCTTGCTGTAATACGTCGATCGATTACTGCGATGGAAACAAAATTCTCTGAGTTGGTCACAAGAATCTGGGACGTCAAGAGATGGATCGATTATCTGGATTCGGAGAAGGAATTAGCTGCTAATCCGCTAGTGACCAAGATAGACTTGAAACATGTTTGGGAAAAATGGGAGCATTTGACGATTCAGCAAAACAACATCCGAATTTATGGAATTCCTGAGCATGAGGAGAGCCAAGATATGGTGAAATTCCTAGATGAGCAATTCCCGAGTAACAGACATCGCTGGAAATCGAGCGAGTCCCGGCTCACAGATACGCTGAGGGAATTATTCAAGAAGATAATTCTTAAGATAATTGCGAATTCAACAAGAGCGAAATCTTCGATTCAACAAATGCAAGAATCTATTACATCAGTGGAAGGTCGCTTTTGCAATGATGTTCCCGGCCAAACTGAGAATCGATACTAAGGATGGCTGTAAAATATCTACATGTCCACAACAACTGATTTCTTTCATAAAATCAATGGAGTGAGGAAGTCATGGTGTGTTTCTCCATGTGAGCTTGTCTTAATGAACATACATTTGACCGTCCGAGGAAACTGGGTGCCTGTTTTGTCTCTTTTTGTGCTTGTTCTGCCTGGCAGCTGGAGTCTGTTTTGTGGAATAACATACCCTCAAGAAACTTTTGTATCGGCGGAGGGTTGCTTTTACACTGAAGTGTCTGGCCAAATTGAGAATAGATACTCAGTATGGCTGCAAAGTATCTACATGCCCACAACAAGCAATGTATTTCATAAAATAAATGGAATGAGGAAGTCATGGTGTGTTTCTCACATGCCTCCAAGTGAGCTTGTCTCACTGAACATACACTTGACCGTCCGAGGAAACTGGGCGCCTATTTTGTTTCTTTTTGTGCTTTTTCCGCCTAGCGGCTGGGGTTTGTTTTGTGGAATAACACTCCTTCGGAACAGTTATGGATGAGTCTGCCCATTCTTTGTGCTTGTGCCTGTTGGCTGGAGTTTGTTGTGGAGTATGTTTTGTTGGACATTGGAAGGATTAAGTAATCTGTTCATGAACAGCTGGCTCACTGAACATTCGTTTGACTGTCCGAGGGAACTGAGCAGATAATTTTTTGTGTGCTGGTTCTGCTAGCGGCTGAAGCTTCGATACAGTTTTGTGAATGAATCTTCACGTTCTTTGTTTTTATTATGACTATTGGCTGGAGTTTGTATTATAGATTATTTTCTGTTATACAAGTCTGTCTCGCAGAATTTGTATAGAAGCACTGGTCTTGAGAAATCCAACGGACTCTCATAGGCGTACATGGAGTTTTTGAGTTTAGAGGGATGGATGCCAGTTGTTGCTTTTGTGCATGGGGTTAATGTGCACATTTCTCTTTTTCTGTTTGTTTGGTTCTGGGAGAAGTTCGGGATTTGATTGCTGAACCAATATTGGAATGTGGTCTGATTTTTGACACACAATCTATTTTTTCTAATATTTCAAAATGTCAAATGTTAATTTGAGTGTATAGTCTCTCTCCACTTGGAATGTGAATGGTTTGGGGCACCCCATAAAAAGAAGGAAGGTTATATCTTTTCTTAAAATGTAAGAAATTTGATATAGTGTTCTTCAAGAAACGAATTTTTCCCTGCAGGAAGCTGACATGTTTTCTTTAGTACTGGCTCAAGTAAGAGCAGGGGTAAATTAGGAAGAGTCATTATTGTTTTAGCAGAAATTCAGGGGAAAAAGTTGATTTTGGCTAATATTTACGGACCTAAAGCTGATGATCAGGGGTTTTTTATAGATCTTGAAGGGATGTTGCAAGCCGATGGCACCCCTCATGATATAATATTGGGAGGAGACTTTAAACTTTTGATGGACTTAGTCCTTGATTCTGAGATAACCTTGGAGGAGCTTGCCGAGATAATCAAGGCTTGCCTACAGGTGGCTACAGAGAAGGAGTACCTGAGCTAGCCATAAAACCCCTGGTACTCAAACTCACCATGTGTCCCTTGTACAGTCTACTACTCCTCCACTGCTCAAGGTTGCCATTGGAGTTTGTGGATTCCAATTGGAAGCCATTTTTGACACCGGTTCCACACACACCTTAATGCAAAAGCAACTGTGGGAAACCTTGGCGATGCCTAGTGAGAACCTCCAGAAGAGTTCAAACAGGACCTTTGTTTTAGTGGATGTAAAGGTGCACACATTAGAAGGCAAAGTCTCTATGTCATACGAGTGGCATGGAATTGTGTGGACAGTGGACACAGGAAGCTGACATGTTTTCTTTAGTACTGGCTCAAGTAAGAGCAGGGGTAAATTAGGAAGAGTCATTATTGTTTTAGCAGAAATTCAGGGGAAAAAGTTGATTTTGGCTAATATTTACGCACCTAAAGCTGATGATCAGGGGTTTTTTATAGATCTTGAAGGGATGTTGCAAGCCGATGGCACCCCTCATGATATAATATTGGGAGGAGACTTTAAACTTTTGATGGACTTAGTCCTTGATCATAGAGAAGAAAATGTGTGCAAGCCCCTATAGCAACAGTGACGCTTTGCAGGAAGTGTAAAAATCTTGGTCTTACAGATATTTGGAAACTCTTAAACCCATCTGGGAGGGACTATACATTTGACATCTATACATAAACTGAGCAAAAAATTCTCTTGATTCTGAGATAACCTTGGAGGAGCTTGCCGAGATAATCAAGGCTTGCCTACAGGTGGCAACAGAGAAGGAGTACCTGAGCTAGCCATAAAACCCCTGGTACTCAAACTCACCATGTGTCCCTTGTACAGTCTACTACTCCTCCACTGCTCAAGGTTGCCATTGGAGTTTGTGGATTCCAATTGGAAGCCATTTTTGACACCGGTTCCACACACACCTTAATGCAAAAGCAACTGTGGGAAACCTTGGCGATGCCTAGTGAGAACCTCCAGAAGAGTTCAAACAGGACCTTTGTTTTAGTGGATGTAAAGGCGCACACATTAGAAGGCAAAGTCTCTATGTCATACGAATGGCATGGAATTGTGTGGACAGTGGACACACGTCATGTCTGACAAACCACTAGCTTTTCCCCTCATCCTTGGTCTAGACTTCCTAAGTTGAACAGGCATGCAGTTGAACATGGCAAAACGGAGCTATGGACTTATGATTAGAAGAAAAACTAATGTCTTCCTTTTCCTACAACAGCCACTGTGGGTACAGCCCTGGATCCAGCAAAAGGAACATACAAGCTTCCTGTATTGGCTTGACCTCTAGAGAAACCTGAAAAACCTGAGGCCCTATCATCAGCCACAATAAATAGTGACATGATAATGGACCATCCTCTAGAGGTACAACATATCTTGCATGCATGGTCAACTGTCTGTTCCAACAAACTGGGAAGAACAAATCAGCCAACACACTTCATCATAACCACTGATGATGTCCCAATCAGGAGTAAAGTGTATCGAGTCTCACCCCTGAAAAAATATGTTATTAGAATGGAGATTGAAAGGAGGGCATTATTGAACCATCACAGTCTTTTTGGGCATCTCCAGTGGTCTTAGTCCCAAATTCTGATAGCAGTCTATGATTCTGTGTCGACCGTCTGAATTCCAAAACCCCACAGGATGCATACCCAATGCCCATAATACACAACATACTAGAATCATTATATGGAGCAAAACACTTCAGTACTCTTGACCTGATGTCAGGTTATTGGCTGGTGGAAATGGAGAGGAGCAGTAGGGAAAAGACTGCCTTCCCCTTTGGTCTCTATCATTTTTTGACCATGCCCTTTGGTCTCAAAAATGTCACCTTCCAAAGACTAATGGTGAGAGTACTGGGAGAACTGAGAGGACGCATTTGCTTTGTGTACATTAACAACATTATTGTGCATTCACCTACCAAACTGCAACACATGGAAGATCTCGAGGCAGTTTTTTGCAAACTCAAGAACTCTAACCTGACCTTGAATTTGAAGAAATTTAATGTTCTCAAGACAGAGCTCAAATTCTTGGGACATGTTGTTTCAAAAAAAGGGGTGGAGGTGGATCCTGAGAAGGTTGCCACAATCACTGATTATCCCACTCCCCAATGTCTCCTACCTCTACAGAGATTCCTAGGCCTGGTGAGATGATACCATATATTCATCCCTTACTTTTCTGAACTTGCTGCTCCACTGAACCATCTGAAGTGGAAAGGAGTTGAGTGGAAATGGACCAGTGAATGCCAACAAAGTGTAACAATGCTGGCTACAGGTAGACGAAGAAACGTTGACGCAGTGTAGAACCCAAGTGCAGCTTATTTACAAAACATGATTATACAAAAACCCTATCTATACCAGTGAACTAACAAAAACATGAACTTGACGAGACTTGATTACACTTGACATAAACATAACTTAACTGAAACTAGACTTGGCTTGGAACAAAACAACAAAGTTACATTAACACATTCACATACAATATGTGGCAGCGGGGGCGTGGTCAAGCGCCCGTCCGGGAGAGAGAAGCGGTAAGGGCGCTCACACCTGGGCCAAATTATGACTAACACCTGTCTCTAATTTCAGTAGAGTGAGGAGAGCGGTTAAAAAGCCAACAGCCGGAGAGCAGAGACAGAGGGGAACAGAGCAAGCCAACTGAGTGCGCTTGTGTGTGTATATATAAAGTGGTTGTCAGACAGACGAATAAAAATTCCTTACCTTACGTTGTATCCTCCGTTTCTTGTCCTCCTTCCTGTGAGGGTGTCACACAATACTTCCCTGGTGAAAAAAATATATACTAAGTATACTTGAAGCCAGACTAATTATAAGTATGCTTCAAGTGTGTTAATGATTAGTTATCTTGAAGTGTGCTATTTTGGAACAACTAATTTTGTACTAAGTATATTTTAGTTGTAATTAAATTGTAGTAAAGCATAACCTTAAGTGTATTTAGTGTACTTTTGTGTGCTAAATTGGAACAACTTCAAGTATACTTAGTATACTTTAAGTATATGCCTGTGTAGGGTAATTATATGCTTGAAAATAAAGTGTACTTTATTTGTGTTACAAGTACATTACAAATGAATTGTGTCTTCGAAACATACAAGCAATATACCATAAGTGTATTATATTTGAGTAAAAATTGTATTCTCAGTACCACCTTTGGCTTTGTAACGTATGACCTTGTCTTGTTTTACTGTTTCCCCTTTTGTTTTCCATTTGTGTCACTTTTGTTACTCCATAGTCTTCACTTTTGACCCGTCTGTAACTCCACAGTCTTGTTAGCCCTCGTGTTCATTGTTCATTGGTCCTTTCTTGTATTTATACCCTGCCTGTTTGTTCAGTCACTGTCGATCGTTGTTTGTTATGGAAAGTTTGTTTAAAGCCTGCTGTGTTCACTTCCCGAGTTCCTTGTTTATGTTTATTTCCCCATCGTGGGTTTTCCTTTGTGTTTGTTTATTTAATAAAGTTACTGCTTGTGGATCCTCAACCTTTGTCTCCCTCATTGTCCTACCGCTATTCGTGACAGAACGATCGACCCCCAGCCCACGACTGCCTCAGTCGTCAATGAACCAGTGCCCGTAGCCTCGACCGTCCCTGCACCAGCGCCTGTAGCCTCAACCTTCCCTGAGCCAGCGCCTGTAGCCTCGACCGTCCTTGAGCCAGCGCCTGTAGACTCGACCGTCCCTGAGCCAGCGCCTGTAGCCTCGAACGTCCCTGAGCCAGCGCCTGTAGCCTCGACCGTCCCTGAGCCAGCGCCTGAAGCCTCGACCGTCCAAGAGCCAGTGCCAGTAGCCGTGACTGTCCAAGAGCCAGTGCCAGTAGCCGCGACCGTCCAAGAGCCAGTGCCACTAGCCGTGACCATCCAAGAGCCAGTGCCAGTAGCCGTGACCATCCAAGATCCAGTGCCAGTAGCCGTGACCGTCCAAATGCCAGCGCCAGTGGTCGCACCCGTCCAAGAGTCTGAACCCCCCAAGCTTTCGAGAGCTCCTCCTCCCAAGCTTTCCAGAGCTCCACCTCCCGAGCTTTCCAGAGCTCCGCCTTCCGAGCCTCCCGAGCTTTCCAGAGCTCCGCCTTCCGAGCCTTCCAGAGCTCCGCCTCCCGAGCCTTCCAGGACTCCACCTCTCGAGCCTCTCGAGCCTTCCAGGGCTTCGCCTCTCGAGCCTCCCGGGGCTCCGCCCCTCAAGCCTCTCGAGTCTTCCGCGGCCTTTCTCCCAGAGACTCCCGAGCCTCCCACGGCTCCGTCTCCTGAGCCTCCTATGGCTCTGCTCCCCGAGTCTCCAGAGCTTTCTACGGCTCCACCTCCAGAGCCTCCTTTGGCTCCGCATCCCGAGCCTCCTACAGCTCCGCCTCCCGAGCCTCCCTCGGCTCCATCTCCCGAGCCTTCCAGGTCTCCGCCCCTAAAGCCTCCTGAGGCCCCAGAGCCTCCCTCAGCTCCGCCTCCTGAGCCTCCAGAACCTCCCTCAGCTTCATC
This sequence comes from Xyrauchen texanus, assembly GCF_025860055.1. Lineage (NCBI taxonomy): Eukaryota > Metazoa > Chordata > Actinopteri > Cypriniformes > Catostomidae > Xyrauchen > Xyrauchen texanus. The sequence continues at coordinate 43,846,736 of NC_068290.1, forward strand.
TCCAGAGCCCCTCTCAGCTCCGCCTCCGGGACCTGTCCCTGTCCTGAGGCCGCCTCCCAGGCCTCCTGGACCTGTCCCTGTCCGATGGCCGCCTCCCAGACCTCCTAGACCTGTCCCTGTCTTGTGGCCGTCTCCCAGGCCTCCTCGACCTGTCCCTGTCCTGTGGCTTCCTCCCAGGCCCCCTGAACCGGCCCTGGCTCAACGGCCATCTCCCAGACCACCCAAACCTGTCCCTACCCGGTGGATGCCCCCCAGGCCACCTGACCCGGTTCCCTGCACACGCCCCCAGGGACTGCCTAATTGGCCCCGTGTACTGTCTCTTTTTCCCTTTGTGCCCCCGTGGACTGTTTAACTTCCCCTCGTTGCCCCCCTTGGACTTCCTGCCTGTCCTCTGTGCCCCTTGGACTGCCTCCCTGCTCATGTGCCCCCCCCTGGTCTGTCTGTCTGCCCCCGGTGCCATCATTTTGTTTTCTATGGTTTTTTGTCTTGGGTTTTGTTTTTTCGTTTTGGATCGTCTGGGATCCGATCCTTAGAGGGGGGGATATGTAACGTATGACCTTGTCTTGTTTTACTGTTTCCCCTTTTGTTTTCCATTTGTGTCACTTTTGTTACTCCATAGTCTTCACTTTTGACCCGTCTGTAACTCCACAGTCTTGTTAGCCCTCGTGTTCATTGTTCATTGGTCCTTTCTTGTATTTATACCCTGCCTGTTTGTTCAGTCCCTGTCGATTGTTGTTTGTTATGGAAAGTTTGTTTAAAGCCTGCTCTGTGTTCACTTCCTGAGTTCCTTGTTTATGTTTATTTCCCCATCGTGGGTTTTCCTTTGTGTTTGTTTATTTAATAAAGTTACTGCTTGTGGATCCTCAACCTTTGTCTCCCGTGACAGGCTTATTCCAAATCCAAATACTACAATTGTACACTTTGTCTTCAACAACAAACTCTTATTACTTAGCTATACTTTGTACAATATACTTTAAACATTACATCGTCTTACACAAGACAGTATTTTAAATGTTTTACCTGCATACTGAAGGCTGAATTTCTTGGGGGACTTTTTTACCCAATGCTGAATGCACTTGTTTTCAAGGCCATTACAATAAATAACATATAACTTCAATAACAGACAGTGTTTATTTAAATCTGACATGGTTTTATAATTGTAAAACATAACAAAATATACCAACTGTAGCTCCCTCCAATGACAGACATGAGGCAGGAGATCATGGTTAAAAGACTTTAATCCATCCAAACAACCCATGAGAACTGGGTAAAAGGAAAAAATAACAAGAAATAAAATAAATAAAAGCATGTGTGAATGTTCTTTGTGTACATTTGAAGCCCCACTTGGCTATACAACAGTCTGAAAACACAGTATATCACAGTATCAGGCAGCATAAACATTTCTCAGTATAACGTATAACTTTTCTTCTAGGTTTGTCTGCTTACATGTTTATTACTTTGTGTAGCTGTCGCTGCCGTCTTTTTGGGCACTTTGCTCAACAGCTGTTTTCTTAATTAGTTACGGGCGGAACACTAGCGCTGCAATAAATAGTTCCACCTCCAAACTACTATTACTATAGGTAACAAAAATAGCAGGATAAACAGCTATAATTTAAACTCCCGATGGGAGGCAGTTACACCAACCATGCTTTTAAATTAAAAGAACGCTGAAAGAAACAAAAAAAAATTGTTTTTTTGGAACAGCGGCCACACACAAACTACGCATTGTTATTTTTTCTTGCTGAAATGCTTATTGTTACACTTGCGCCTGATGGCCGCTTGCCTAAAATATATTTTTAAGTAAAGTGCAAATAAATACACTTTTTAAAAATAAACAGAATTTTCACTTCAAGTATATTTTTCTAAAATATATTTTTAGAAAATATACTAAAGTACAATTATTTAAAGTGTGTTAAAAGTTATACTGTGAAAATTGGTAAAAGCATGATGTTAATATACTTTAGATAGTACAATTTTGTTAGTATATTTGCAATATACAATAGAAAAAAGATAATATATTTCAAATACAATAAAATATACTTTTTTCACTAGGGTTAACAAGAGACAATGGCAAACACGAGGGCTTAAATACACAGACATTGGATAAAACAATAACAAGTTAACCAATGAACAGACAGAACTATAAGTAAGATAACAAGACTAATAATCTAAAACCAAATTACAAACTAGAACTGATAACATAATGAAACAATAAACCAATGAAAACAAGACACACAAACATGGAGGGAAACATGAAAATGGAACCACATGACATGAAACAGGAACTAGACTTTTCAAAATAAAAGACATGAATACATGAACACACACATTAAACATTACACAAAGCCTGGACGACTCAAGAAACACTGCAACAAGTGCCTGTGTTAGTACAACCTGACCTTAATCAGCAAACTGATGCTAGCGCAGTTGGACTTGTAGATGTACTCATCCAGAACATCGATATTGACGAGCGCGTAATTGCTTATGCTTCAAGAAGCTTAAGAGGAGCTGAGCTAAACTACGCTACATCGGAGAAGGAGTGTCTTACATGAATGAACGTGGTGCTGGACACTCTATCAAGAGCTATCCAGGATGAAGCCATCATAGCATTTGCATAGCAGAAAAATTCACCACATGGAACTCTTGGATGGAACTTCAGCCCAGAGCAAGGACGTTAATGTGATGGAGATGATATTAACAGTTGGATCTAGGGATGACAAGAAAGACTGAATAAAGTGGGAAATCCAACAAGGTGTGTCATACAGAGTTATGCCATGTTGTAGGCACCCAGGACCAACTTGTCGTGTCGAATTCTCTCACAGGATTATCTGGAGTCATCAGAGAGGGAATTATCCACTAATCCGCCAGTGACTAAACTTGATTTGGAACATGTTTTTAAAAAGCTTGAAGATTTTGAGAATAGAAGCTCAGGAATAACATCCGAATTGTTGAAATTCCTGAGCATGAGGAGGGCAGAGATATGGTGAAATTCCTATTCAAGCTCTTCCCGAGTCTGCTCAACATAACAGGTCATAAGCTGGAAATTAAGCTAGCTCACAGAGCTCACTCTGAGATTTGCTGAGGGAGATAGGCCTCGATCAATCCTGGCCAAATTTCTGAGATCATCCGATAAAGATCTCGTGTTGCAAACAGGTGATGAGCAAAGGGAATCTTTCTTGGAAGAATCACAATATTTTCTTGTTCCCAGACTTTGTGAATTCGACAAGAGTGAAACGCGATCGGTTCAAGGAATGTAAGAAACTGTTACATCATCGGAAGATCATTTTGTACTGATGTTTCCGGCCAAACTGAAAATAGACACCAAGGACGGTCACAAGGTATTTTTGTGCCCAAAACAAGCATTGTTGTTCATAAAAACAATTGGTGAGTAACCATTGGGTGTTTCTCATGTGAGTGGATCGACTAATGTTGAAAAAAATATTATGTTGATAAATTATAATTACTGGCTTATGGTAACGGCCGTCCGCGCGCTCACGAGAGAGGCGAGTTCCGGCGTATGACATAGGTGTAGTGTAAGCTCCTGGGAGAATTTACGAATGCAAAAGCGCAGAGGATAGAGGAAGCCAGTGAACGTGTGGACGGCCGTTACCGGAAGCCAGTGATTTAAGTTTATAAAGTTATAAATGTGGATATTTTTCTTACCAAATCTCATCGCTTTGCTTCAGAAGGCCTTTATTACGTTATGACATCTCGTATACACAGATCAGGTGGAGTTTATTCGGGGCCGTAGCGCTTCTGATAACAATAGACATCTCATCAATATCATGTGGTAAGTGGCGAATGATCAGACTCTGGTCATGGCCATCTCATTGAGATGGTTTGATATGGTTGAATGGGATTATCTTTTTAAGATTTTGGAAATGTATGAGTTCGGGAGTACATTTATTGGTTGGATTAAGTTACTTTATAGACACCCTGTAGCAGCAGTAAAACAAATGGACTAATTTCTGATTATTTTACTCTGAATAGGGGCACCCTGCAGGGTTGCCCACTTTCCCCATTATTGTTCTGTCTTACCCTGGAACCATTAGCAGCCGTGATTAGAAAGGAAGATGATTTTCTAGGGGTGATTAATGGGAGGTGTGGCGCATAAACTAGTGATTTATGCAGATTACATTTTAATATTTGTCTCTAAACCTACTAGATCTATGCCTTGCCTCCATAGAATTATTAATTCCTTTTCTAAATTCTCAGGATACAAAGTCAATTGGGCTAAATCCGAATCTTTAGCTCTGACAGCGTACTGCCCAAAAACGGCTTTCCAGCTGTGCACCTTCCAGTGGCCCAAATAGAGCATTATGTATTTAGGCATTTTATTCCCAGCAAAATTGTGTGATTTATTTAGAGTAATTTTGACCCCTTAATAAAACTATTCTCAAGCGATGTGGACAGGTGGGCTTTATTACATTTATCTATGATTGGGAAAGTTAATGTTATTCAAATGAATTGTATTCCAAAATTCAATTATTTGCTGCAGTCTCTCCCTGTAGATGTCCCCCTCTCTTATTTCAAGCAATTTGAAAGCATAGCGAAGTCCTTCATATGGAATGGTAAGGATCCCAAATTACATTTCAATAAGTTACATAGGCCGATTGACAAAGGTGGGCTAGGCCTACCCAAGATTTTATTTTATTATTATGCATTTGGTCTCAGGTATTTGAGGGTTAAATATTGATTCTGTACATATATTTGTTCTGCTGTTCATATTTAATTGATGAATCAATAAAAATGTTAATCTCAAAACAATCCTTTGGGAGCCCTTCTGGGGAATATGAAAACGCTCCTGCAAAATCTTGGAGGATGCATGGTGGCCAGATGTGCACAAGGATGTGTGGAAACATGTAAAGGAATGTTCGGAGTTTCAACAATACAAACCCTCTAACAACAAACCCCATGGTTTCCTCCAATCTATTAAAATAAAACAACCAGGTTACATGTTGGGTGTGGATATCATGGGACCTTTTCCCAGGAGCAAGAATGGCAACATCTTCCTTTTTGTAGTCATTGACTATTTCAACAAGTGGGTTGAACTCTTCTCAGTGAAGTAAATTAAGACCCCTTGAATTTGCCAGATCCTAAAGGACGACATCTTTACAAGGTGTGTGTGTGATCGTGGACCCCAATTCCTTAGTCAGCTCATAGTAGATCTCTGCATGAAACGTGAATCCACCAACAGACCTCCTTTTGAACAGACAGGTTCTGGGCAGACAACTGAAGAGACCCCTAGAAAGACTGATACTCCTCTCTCCAAACCTCAATCAACCATCTTACGCTGTACTGAAAAGACAACACCAGCTCAACCAAGAAGTACAGAAATCTGTGAGGAATGCTCAACTGAGACAAGCCAGATACTACCATGCCCAGAGGAAAATCCTCTATCAAAATCTACTACTTTTCATCAAAACTCACCCCAAAACTTGGGTGAAGAACAAGCTTGGACCAGTAAGCTACTGAGTCAGATGAAGGGAAGGAAGATACAGTGAACATAGTAAATTTGAAACTCTTCTTTGGAAGTGTCCCTAATTAGCCTCTGTGTCACTGCCACATTAGGAGTATTTACTTACATGCACACACAAGTGTTTGCTACAATCAATGAGAGAAAAGTGTAAATACATGGTAAAGTCATTGATGTAAGTTAAAACTGTTAAAAAAATAAGTTGGACTTCATTTAAATAATTTATACATTTGAGTTTATTTGTGTGACGTTTATTCAAACTGTTTTGCTTACTGTTATGAACGGGCAGGACTCTTATTTTGAAACAGCCTCATAGCTTATCAGGAAATGGGGTAGCCATTTGAAGGAGAGGGTCAAAAGAAACTGGAGGATTACCTGTGTTGGGGCCTGTTGCCAGTAAAACAACTTTTCTCTTTCTTGGAATTTACTTTTTTTCTGTTCTGTGGGTTATTAAGGATGTTATGGTTACATCAATGTTGGATAGTGGTCTATATAATTTAGCCTTGGGTACACTGATTATCTTTACATGTCAATATGTCACTTTAGTATAGGTAAAATGTTTCTCTCCATGTAGAATGTTAATAGGCTGGGGCACCCTATAAAAAGAAGGAAGGTTGTATCTTTTCTTTTTTTCTGATTAGCAATTTGTATTGATTCAATTCAAAACAATTTGAATTGTATTGATGTATTGAGTAAACATATATACACCGAATCAACTTTTAACCCCCATTATTCCCTTTCCCCCTCCCAATCCCCAACCCCACCCTGACCCTCAACAAATATACTTGTGGTCCAACTTGAGAATACACACACACATAAATAAATATATATATATTAGGGCTGTCAATCGATTACAATTTTTTATCAAATTAATTACATGGTGTCCCGATTAATTAATCGTGATTAATCGCATATAGAAATATTTGCTGGGAAAGCCCCTCATATAACAATAATTCAATATATAAAGCTTATACATATTTATATCAATATATAATTATACATAGTTATCTTTAAATATTAAAATATATATATATATATATATATATATATATAATAAAACTATTCAGATAATTAAAATGCATTACATTCTTGTAGCAGAAGAGTTAATCATTGATAAGACAAAAAGTGGCTTTAGAACACAATGTATTGTTTACTACCATATTATTGATAAAAAGTCAATCACTGGCATACAGTTCACAGCAATCCATTTCACAAGTGAATCAGTTGGAGATTTATTATGAGGGCTTGTTTAAGAGCCCGTCAATTTACACCTGCGTCAGACATGCTAGTGTAGCGTCTCGGGTGCGTTGCATCATAAACATAAAATGTTTAGTTCACTGTTTCAAGTTAAATATAGTTTAATACTCAATCTTTAAACACATCTTGAGATCCCTTAGTTCGCATTTGCGCTCCTTCAAGTGTTTTGAACGCAAGAATGTAATGCAAGTTTGCTTTGTTCTCGCACTGCAGCTTCCAGTTGGCCTTTATCCCTCTCTGAGGCTTGATTAGCCTGATTAGGGGCCGGGTGTGCGGAATCACGACCTGGCCCAACCCTCCGCCCTGCCACAATATCAAACATTTAAAACTACACATCTCTCTCCACTTCCCCTCCCTAAGAGCCTTCCAAAAATGCCAAATAGCTGCCCCCTTTTTTTTTTTTTTTTTTTTTAAATAAATCCAAGTTTCCCTGCCTTCTATATGACATTTCTTCTAATACCGCCATTATCTCTATGCACCACTCCTGAAATGAGGGTGCTCCAGCCGACTTCCAAGGACCTAAGGACCTGGCTGCTGATCATAACACTGGCTAAGACCCAATTGTTTATGTATTTATCCCCAATATATATAATCTCTGAACCCTCAACCAAAATCTTGGATCTTAACACACCACCAAAAAACATGGGTTGTGTTCCCACCTTCTGATTGGGTAGTTGAATTTTGGAATACAATTCATTTTAATAAAATTAACCTTCCCAATCATTGATAAATGTCATGAAGCCCACCTGCCCACATTGCTCAAAATTTTTTTTATTAAAGGGTCAAAACTTAATAACTAAATCACATAAATTAGCTGGGAATAAAATGTCCAAATACTTAATACCCTGTTTGGGCCACTGAAAGGTGCCTGGCTGAAAAGCTGTTACAGAGTAGTATGCTGTCAGAGCCAAAGCTTCGGATTTAGACCAATTATCTCCTGAGAATTGAATAATTAAATGGATTGAATAATTAAATGGAGGAAAGGCCTAGATCTAGTTGGGTTGAAGACGAATAATAAAATATCATCAACAAAAAGCAAAAGCTTATTTGCCACACCTCCCGCCACCACCCCTGGAAAATCATCCTCTTTCCTCTTTTCCTCTTTTCCGATTTGGGGTACGAATATGATGATTCTGATATGAAAATTATCAATGACTTATTAACAATTTACTGCTGTCTGATTATGAGAATTTAAAAATGTAATTTAATCCAATTACAAGTACTTTGTTTTTGTTATCTGATTATGTAATCCATATTACATGTAATCTGTTACTACCTGGTTGGGTTTATTTTACGATAAAGACCGACTGACTGTACATTGTCTCTTACATATTAGACTAATCAGAATCGAGTATAACAGTGAGCCGCGTAATGAAATAAAATATATATAAAAAAAACGTAATATCACAAAGAAATATTATTATTGGGTGTTTAGTATTAGGTCTGGATAAAGATTTATGTACTGGATAAATCCCTGTCCATCATACAAAACTAATATGATTTTATAATATTATTAAATAGATATTAAATATTGATCAGACATAATTTTATAATAATAATAATAAATATGATAAAGTCTATTTCTGAGGGGATTTACACATTATTTACTACACAAATATTGTGTGTATCCATCACTGGATATGGCATGCAGCTGTTATCTCTGTAATTAACAAAAACAAGTTATTATTCCAGCTCTGTTTACATCAAATCTGTAAATGCTGAAATTTACTTCTAGCTAGTATGTATCTCTCTCAAATGGTCCTGTATAAACACATGGAATGTTTTGACAATTAAAAAAAAAAAACTGTGGAAAATTCAGCAGTGGAACCTGAGCTCAGAGTTGATATCAAACATCAGTGATGATATCATTCCAGCGGTGCCATGAATAGTTCACTGTTTCTGTCAGTTCTAATGTTGACTTTACTAACAGAGGCAATGAATCCATTAAACTCACTCTGGATGCCTCTGAAATGCGAAGAACAATATGTGTGTACAGGAGAATCATGTCTCATGTTTGGAATTCTTTTTTTTTTTCATCTGCTGGGGTGTAAACTACTTCCTACTATAATTCCATAGGACTTTATCTGTCTGTAAAGTCATCTTTCCACAACCAAGTTAAAGCTGCTTTATGTCTGCTCAAAATTCTGTGTAAAGATGCAAAGCTGCATAACAGCCAGACTAAATTCTGCCTGCTCTGACCCACATCAGCCCATAATATCAAGGACTATCCTGCATTTGTATTTCATAATTTAGTTTTATTCATATTTAAAGGGGACCTATTATGCAAAATTCACTTTTACATGGTGTTTGTACATAAATGTGAGTTGGCAGTGTGTGTACACAACCACCCTACAATGTTAAAAGTCCAACCAATCCTCTTTCTTATATTTCAATTACTCAAAAACAGTGTGTCAAAATGAATGGTTTTTGTTTATGCTCTAAAGTGACATCACGTTAGAGAAGGCCATGCCCACGACTGGTGACTGACTCCACTCTATTATCATAGATCCTCCCGAGTGATCTACACACAGTCCGCCATTTATTCAGCGCTGGAGCGGATACTGTGAGAAGAATAATGTCTCAGCTTCGTAAGCGTCATAAGTGTTCTGTTGTTGGCTGTAAAAGTGAACATAAGAGTCTTCATGTACTCCCGGTATCAGAGCCACTGAAGGCTTTTGTTTTTGAAGGAAATGTGCCCTAAAACATTCAAGAATGTCTCTATGTTTGTACAAATAATTTTACACCGGTCTGCTTTGTGAATGAGTGTCAATATAAAGCAGGATTTTCAAAAGTTTTTATTTTCAAGCATGGATCAGTGCCAACTGTTCGTGTTCTAGCTTTATATCCTGAAGATGTATGTATTGCACTTAATATTTTGTGAATGTTTGCAAATCGCCTTTCTGAATGTGCTTGTTAGCTGATTCCACAGTTAATGCAGCTAAAGTTACCACTGTCTCTGATTGTATTCATGGAGACCAGAGCTATATCAGGGACAGGGAGCAGAAGCTCATTTGCATTTAAAGAGACACACACAAAATTAGCGTGTTTTGAATTCCACTCAAAAAGAGGCATTTATAACACGTTATAATAAATTATCCGTGGGGTATTTTGAGCGGAAACTTCAGACACATTATGGGAACACATGAGACTTATATTACATATTGTAAAAAGGGGCATAATAGATCTCCTTTGAAGTATAATTTCATATTTTTCATAAATTTTCGCTATATCCATAATTAATCTCATAACATTATTTATGCCATTGTAATTGCTGTGTAAATGCATTAATTCCACCTCTGGGCAAAATTAAACATTCTGAGTAAACACATTTTCTTAGGATATATGCCACTTCAGGTGCGGCTTCTGTGCCAGCTTTGCAGTGTAAGGCTGGCTTAACACGCAGAAATTAAAACAATTTCATGTGTTGAGTCTCTGTTATCTGACAGGTGTGGCATCTTTCCAGCACATTAATAATTTTACAGCAAACACTTAAATAAATTACTTCATAGAAGGTCTACTGTGGCAGCGGGTGCGCGGTCAAGTGTCCGCCTGGAGAAAGAAAGAGCGGTAAGGGCGCTTACATCTGAGCAAGGTCATTCCTAACACCTGTTTCTGATTACAGTGAACATGGGGAGAGTGGCATAAAAGAGCCACATAGCCAGTAGACAGACAGAGAGAGAATCTGAATCAGAGAGAGTCTGGGTCTGAGAGAGTTCTGGGAACCTGAAGTATTATTTTGTGAAGCTGAACCTTATTTGTTATTCTGAAGCTGTCATCTACTGTGAAAGCCAAATAAAAGACTACTCACTTGAGTTGAAGGAACCTGTTGTCCGCTGTCGTTCGTGAGATCCTTTACATCTACATATTGTGCAATTGACTATTTCTAAAGTTCAGATGAACACCAGAGCAACAGAGTGTCTGTCATAATCAGTGCCATTACTGTTGAAGAGATTGACATAATACAATGAGTCCAGTATCCGGGATGATACAGAGTAACTCTTATAACGAGTACAGTACAAATACATTGATGGAACAGTTGAGGTTAGTGAGTAATAGAGTGTTGGCCGAGTTTTTGTATTTATGTTTTAAGGTGTGTTGTCAGATTGGTTTTCTGTGTTTGATATTGAGAAGTTGTAAGGATTGGAAAAGTGAACGCACATGTGAAAAGATAGGAGACAGACCACTGGAAGTAGCCAATAGCAGAGACCGGTCTGGGCTAGCTTGATGATCTATTAGAGGAAGTCAGTCAAGACATATGTCATGTCTAGATGGTAACCATCATGGTGTGATAAATCTCTTGTGAGATTCACCCTCATCCCCACCCTAACCCGGCCTTTAGTAATTCACTCTTGTGAGGGTTTCCACAGCACAAGGATTATCATCTAGACATGATGCCTTAAAATCATTGCAAGCACAGCAAGAAATGGTGTCGCAAATGTGATTCTGAAAAGTCCCAAGCAAAGATTTATTTGAGAGAAATTTGAGAGCAGCAGTATTTTGGATGCTCTTGTGGTGTTTTTAAATAGTAATCTAGAGTCTGGACAAGATCAGAACTTACAAATGCCTTAAATAAGGAGAGTGTCTTTTCCTTTCAGATCCACAGTGGAAAGCATCCAAGGGTCAGTTGCATAAACATAGCTATAAACGTTTTTATAAAAGATTTTGTCTAATAATTAGTCTGACTATCTAAAGACACTATAGAAAGCCTGCTGCATAAAACAAACTCACAGTTGTCTTTAGTACGACAATCTAATTGCCATTGAATTGTGGGAAAAGTAAGACATTGAACAGCTTAAACAGTGGCCGTTCAACACAGCTTTCCTTTGCTGGAAAATATTTGCCTATTTGAAGAATGCAATACTTCAAATTGATAGTAATGAACAAATTTAGAGATTTTAAGTTTTGTTACAATTGTCAAATCTTCTTCAAAGTCTCAACTCAGGTCCCTTCTATCCCTCAACTGAAGCCCCCACAAGCTCAGTTGACAGTTACTTTCCAAAACAACATGGAATGTAAACGAAAGTTATCCAATGGGTCTGCAGTCTTACATTTGTTGTCTTCAATTAGAATGTTTTCTAAGTTTTTATGAAATTGACTGAAAAAGACAAGACAAAAATCTTAAGACTTGTAAGACTAGTCTAAAACAGTTCTATGCAACCGGCCCCAGGACTCATCGAGAAGTGGTGATATGGGATGAAATCTGTCTCAAAATAGGTTAAAACATTGGGAGTGAACTTTGCACCAAATGTAAATGATGTGTTGATTGTACAGCTGAAGAAACAGAATAAAGCAAATTATAAAAGCATTTATATTGATGCAGTGAAATAAACAGACAAAATACATGATTCTCACCATATATTTAAACACAGTACAATGATGAAAAACATATAGTAAAAAAAGGCATTTTATAGACAAAATTGTTTAAAGGGAGTTTTTCCTCCAACATTCAAATATTTATACATAGAAACAAAGAATACAAATAGTAAAGCATTAAAGAAAACTTTTTTAGTGTGGTTTTCAAGTGGACAGTAAATAATTGGTTCATTTCTCCACTTCATTCTATTATCGACATCAACGTTTTTTTTAGCAGTCCTGTATTTGTTGGAGGTAATGTGTGTTGATTCATTATTTTTTAAGGAACTACATTTCAAATTCTTTTCAAGTTGCCCCCAAATGACCATTTAACATGCTACATTTCATAATCCTTACCATAAAATCTGTCATTCTCTATTTCAGCAGAAGATCAGTTTGTAGGATTATACATTCCCCAGCATTATGACAGCTCATTTTGGACAATAAACCTGTCCCAATACCCACACTTGCAGTATTGATACTTAAGTGTGTGTGCACGCGGCACAAAGTGTTCAAGACTGTCCCATGTCTGAAATATGAAACTCAGTGCACTTAACCCACACTAAATCCACACTGGCCCAAATACCACTTCAGAGCAGTCTTTCAAGCTAAGCGTGCCCCAGAATTCAGAACGTTCAGGAGCTCACACACTGCCTACACGAGCGATCTGTGTATTAAAGCGCAATAACAACGTTCACAACTGATTGGGATGACTTAACAGCATCATAATTATTACTATATATTTATGAGTATATTATATACCTCTTTGTTATCCTTCCTAATAATTACCTTATTTGGTTTGTTCTCACGTAATATTGCTGGTGGTTTTGGTCATTTATCAGGCAGTGTGGCATACAGCGTATGATTTAGTCAATATTGCATTTAAAATGTTATTAACTACTACCAAATACATGTTACATGCCTTTATGTATTTAAAGTATACATTTTAATTCGGCCTGTCAATCGATTACAATTTTTAATCAAATTAATTACATGATGTCCCAATGAATTAATCGTGATTAATCGCATATTCAAATATTTGCTGAGAAATTGCCCCTCATATAACAATAATTCAATATATAATGATGAATTAATTATACATAGTTATCTTTAAATATTAAAAAAGTATATATATATATATATATATATATATATATATATATATATATATATATATATATATATATATATAGTTTAATACTTTGAACATATCTTTAGATCCCTTAGTTCGCATTTGCACTCATCAAATATTTTGAATGCAAGAACGTAACGCATGTCTGTTTTGTGCTGTCTGGTTGTTTTCTTCACTGTATAAAACTGCGTGTTGCCACACAGCTGAAATTTCAATTCCTCCCCTCTGGAGTAAACAGGTGGTACTACAAGCTTGCATTTCTCAGGAATCTTCCATATAACAATCCGGGGGTATTGTGATTAATTGCGTTAATTTTTTTAACGTGTTATTTTTAATACAATTATTCGCACTAAATTAACGCGTTAAATCGACAGCCCTAGTTTTAATGCTTTTTATTTGTTGTATAAAACCACATAAAGATAAGTTGTGTGAAGTAGTATTGATTGTCTTGTAAATGACACGCCAACACATATCATTTAAGCATAATATGCAGTAGAAGCTATTAATGGATCATAAGGTTTATAGAATAAAGATTTATTTTTTATTTATCAAGTTTTATGCAGTGTATTGAGAAACAAAGTAGAAAGAAATGGCTTTAATATTTTGCAGCAATTATGGAAAACCTCATTTTACAGTTAAACATTTTAATGTGCAAAGTATTGAAAATCAAAATTACTAAAAACATTTAAATTTTACAATTAATTTCACACAATGAAACATACTAAAAATGTACTTACATATTTTCAACAACACAATATACTTCCAACAACCAGTAATGTAATGATAAATAAAAGGATGGGTAAACTATTCATTTATTTATTATTTTAAGTAGGCTATAACAGTCACCACTACCAACAACAATCAGTCTTCTGAGTGCAACTACAAAAATAGAAAACCGGACAAGCATTGTTAAGTCTGCGAGTGTCCCAACGTGCAATCAAAAGTCACACACACTTGCAGTCTTCACGTCTACTTGCACACTGTGGCCAAACTCTGGAAATATGTAAGACAAGTGGGTAAGTAGGCAAGTCCAAAACCGCAAGTGGGGGTATTGGGACGGGGCCAATGAATACAGCAACATTTGACAATCTACAGATGAGAATTAAAAACACACTACCACAGAAGTCAGAATGATCACAGAATATCATCTAAATTGTCCTTCATTTCTACCATCTTTGATTCAGTCATTTTATCAAAGACAAAATACACCATAAGCTGTTTAATTAAATAAAACAGACAACACAATTAAAAAAATGCTCTAAATTACATTAATATAGATTATTCTACAGAGTAGGTGATAAAGTGGTTTGATGAGGTGAGTTTGTCAGGTTTTTGTGAAGCTCTTTAGGTTGAGTTGCTGTTAACTGTGAGCTTCAGTCACATCCTCACTCCTCTGGAATATCCTGCAGATCTAAACAAACACACACAAACTAGATATGAAAACTTCAGTATTTGACAAAACCTCGTATGTTTGTGAGATTTGATATGGAAGCAATATGACAGAACACCTATGCTGTAGAAAGATGGGCAATCACAAAGATACAGGATATGAAATTAGGGATGTCCCGTTACCATTTTTTGGAGACTGAATACAAGTACCAACACTTCCTTTTTTGTACTCGCAAATTATGATACTTGTTTTTATTTTTATTTTTCAGTTTTCAAATACAATACTGTGAGACTGATGATTTGAAGACAGCCCATTTAATATGATTCAGTAACTTAAAAAAATTAAATCACATTTCTGATTCAACAGTTTAATTTTATCATCAAAAAAGAGTCAAATAAAATGCTGCAAAACAGAGCATCTATAACAAAGACTCAGGGATCCATAAGCAGCTTTATTGTCGGACACAGGTGAAAACAGGCAATGGTCAGGCAATGGGCAAACAGGGTAATCGTTGACAGGCAAAGAGAATAGTCGGGCAGGCAGAATGTCAGGGCAGCAGCAAACAAAGGCAAGAGAAAGGCGAGAGTTCAGGTAGGCAGGTAGCAAACAAACGTGGTCAGGCAGGCAGAGCAAGGTCGGTTAGGGTTAGGGATAATCAGAAAGGGAATGTAAACTAGAAAAGCTCGGTAATGTAGCCGGGGCAAACAAGACTTTGCAGTGTCTGAGTAACTGAGCGTGGTTTAAATAGAGGGAGACTAATGGGGAGCAGCTGTGGGCTAATCAAGCCAGCTATGTGGGTTACGAGGAAAGTTAATACTCAGGCGAGTCAGATCTCCAGTGGCCGATCGGCGCATCACACATGTGAGATATTTCTTAAATATAATAAATTTTATTTTGAATATACAGAGATTTTATTTTGCCGTAAAACCGAGTGAAATCCTTCCAGTTTAAACGTTTTTGACAACAGCTTCACACTTCCGGAAAAGCAGGTCGCTACATGACCCAGTGTGATTATTAAAATGCAAAAGGCTGTAATTTTATTAAATACATATGTAGTCTGTATGTAACGCACGCTTTAAGGTGAATGCGCGCTCTGACTGTCATCTACCACACACGAGCACGCATGATGAATATGATGAGGTGTTTTCAGTGTATGAGCAGCCGGCGTGCATCACATGCAGACTGTATATTTTATTAAATCGCATTCTGTCTGTTTTGTGCTCATTATAACATTAAAAAAACTTAAACTCTGAATTGTTACTTAGTATGACCCACAGCAACTGGAGATGCATTAGATATTTACCTGACAAAAAGTGGTGGGGACAAAATTGGCAAAGGCAAAAAGTAGTAGGGACATGTGGATCTCCTTTTTTGCATATCGCAGCCTCCTTAGGCATATCGCGGTATCGTTTTGCAGAAAAGAGAGGCCCAACATTATACTTCCACAGAGACAGAATAATTTTCTTAGCTACAATCATTCCATATGAATAGGTAACCATATCTTTGGACTGAGGGCCTCCAGTGAATGTGACCAATCAAGTATTGCAATCATTGGCTCAGGTATAAAGACTCAATTGTAAACTTTAGCATAAAATTGGAACATTTCTGACCTAAATCTTGGAATTTGAGGACAAAAAAAGATGTTCCAGGGTCCCTTCAAAATTCAAAATGTAGGATATATCCGAACATAGTTTCAGACTCTGATAGTTCTGAAGATATCTGAAAAAGTGAGATGAGGGGAGGTCACATTCATTACTAAGTTGAGAGAATGAAGTAAAAGCATTATTATTAATATATAAATCTTTAATGCTTTACCCTGCCACTCCGTAAAACCTTTATCTGAAAGTGAGAGTTTGAAAGCATGATTATGGCAGATAGGAGTAAATGGAGGGGTACTTGGTGACTTAGGCACCTTTTTGACTTGGTACCAAATTTACCAGAGTTGTTAAGGTTGAATTGTTTTTGAGGGTCGTTTTAATTGGCATAGCTGCTGAAAAGAGCAGAGCAGAAAGAGAAGAGTAAATGGCATTTTGTTCTATCACTAGCCAGGAAGGAGTGTCTGCACAATCTACGGGTGTTCCCTTTGGCTATTGCCAATGGTTCTATGGCAATGGCAAACAGCAGGGGTGAAAACGGGCATCCCTGCCATGTGCCCCTGTGCAACTCATCAAGATCTATCAAGATTAGTTAGTAACTGATGCGCACGGTTGGGAATACAACATGCTGACCCAGGAATGGGTCTTCTAAATTCAAGATCTTCTAAATTTAATTCTTTATTGGTGGTTAAAATATAATTCCATTCAACTTGATCAAAAGCTTTTTCTGTATCTTGGGAAATGATTGCTAATTAAGAGGGAGATTTTAGCTTTTAGTAAATAATATTCATTAGATATCTGACATTAGAAATTGGACGAAAAGAAACACATCTTTGTCTTTCTTAAGAAGGAAATGTTGGCGGAGTAGAAATGGAGGAAATTTCTGTTTATCAAAGAAATGATTGAACATCGGCAACATAAGGGATGCAATTTTATCTGCATATTTTTTTAAGAAAATTCTATACGAAACCATTGGGTCCCGATGGCTTCCCGTTAGGGAAAGCCTTAAATGCATCCGATATCAGAATTCAGTGCCTTGTGATCTGCTTCACTTAGTTTAGGAAGGGGGAGAGAGTGAAGTCAAGGATTGCCTCAGGTGATATGGAAGTCTTAGATTCGTACAATTCTGTATAATATTCCATAAAATGATTATTAATATCCTTTGGATTAGTCAATATTTTACCATTCTTATCAGCAATTTGATGAATCGATCTATTGGCATAGGAACCCCTTCATTGCCGAGCTGGTTTATCCGCTATATCAAAGTGTTTCTGTTTAACTTTTAACAACATCTTGCTCACCTGATCAGAGGCGATCTAACTGTCTTCATATTTAAGCAACATAATATCATTTAGAATGAAAATGAAAGGATACCGTAACAACAGAGTCATCGAAGATCAGGATATTGTGGTATTTACAGTAGTTGTAGAAATGTTAGGTACTAACTAAGAATCTATAAAAAAGTTATCTATTCTTGAATACGATTTGTGAACTTGAGAAAAGAAAGAGTACTCCTTATCTGTAGGATGACGCAACCTCCAAATATCAACAATATTTAATGATTCGATGAGATACTTAATGGCTGACATAGAATTAAGAGGACGGTCTGATCGGACAGGAAATAAAATGATAAAATGAGTATCAGATTCAGAGGGTAGAAGATTAAATACTTTTTGGAAAAAAGCCGGGTCATCAAAGTTAGGGGCATAAAGATTTAGAAGAATGTTTGGAGGCAATTAAGCCGATGATGTGAACAAAGTGGCCGTTAGGGTCAGTTAATGTGGATATAAGTTTAAACGAATCTGATATGCGGAATAATATTGCAGCCCTACACTAGAAAGTACATTTACTTTATGCATTTGGCCATTTATCCAAAGCGACTTACAGTGC
This sequence comes from Xyrauchen texanus, assembly GCF_025860055.1. Taxonomy (NCBI): domain Eukaryota; kingdom Metazoa; phylum Chordata; class Actinopteri; order Cypriniformes; family Catostomidae; genus Xyrauchen; species Xyrauchen texanus. The sequence goes on from NC_068290.1 coordinate 43,864,828, forward strand.
AATTATTACAGGGACAATCCCCCCAGCAACCTGGAGTTAAGTGCCTTGCTCAAGGACACAATGATGGTGGCTGTGGGGATCGAACCAGCGACCTTCTGATTAACAGTTATGTGCTTTAGCCCACTACGCCACCACCACTCTTAGTAGACTGGAATACATGGGTAATCCCAACTACACCTCAAACGTTTCGGTTCACCATGCTTAATATGCATCTCTTGCAGGAATATGATGACAGCTGGAATGTACTGTAAATAAGAGAACACCTTAGCATGCTTCACCTGTCCTTTTAGGCCACATACATTCCAGCTGGCTATGGTAGTATTTCCACCTCATGGTAATGTTACATTATGTGGCATTTTACATGATGCACCGAATTAACAGCAGAAACAAAATATCTCAGATCAGCCGAAGGGTAAACAAATATAACAAACACCAATAAACACAAACTGTGTTAGGCCACCCCCTACCGACTGCTTCCCCAAACCAAGCAGGAAAAAACCCATATATACTGTGGAGCTATAAGGCAGCATAAGGAGTAATATCTTTCCAGAGAAAATAAAACCGAGAAGGGAAAAAACAACTAGGACTGAATTGTGCTTCTCATCCCTTCGAACATAAACATTAGCAAAGAAAAACTGCTCGGTTAAGTAATCAAATAAATAAACACAGAATTATACTGTGTCCAGCGGTTTGTTAGAAAAAGAAAGGTAAAAAAGTGAACAAGCAAACGCAGACCAAACTGATCTGTTCCAGCTATGGAAATATACTCACAGACTTTGGCAGATGCAAAAGGACAAGACATTTTAAGTCCACTGGTAAATCCTGCCAAACCATTAGCTTCCGACCGCTAGAACAGCAAAGTTACACAGGTTGCATAATGTTACCCTCAACAGTGATATGGCCAACAAACGCTTGAGCCTTCTCAGTAGTGTCAAAGATGTTTAAATGAAATGTGAGTCACGATGAGGCAAGCAGGAAAAAGCAGCCCATGTCGTACATTAGCCTCCTTGAGTCTATTCCATAGGGCATTGAAAGCCTGGCGCTGCTTCAAAATATCATGCAACAGGTGAAGTCCGGAAAGATGAGTATGCACGCTCCATTGTACATCAAAGGAAAAAGCAGCTGTGCAAGTCGTAGAATCTACTCTTTGTCTGGAAAATTATGCAGTCTGGCCACCATGGTCCCAGGACGAGATTGTGCATTTCTGATCTGACCCGTGCAGTGGGCGCGATCAGTCTTGAGAGGATTTGTAAAGTTACTGGCGCCCAAAAGTTGCACAAGGAAATCAGGAACAAACTGAGTCGGGCAGCCATTCTCTGCTTTTTCGGCCAGACCAACGATCTTGATTTTTTTGCCGCCGGGAGCCCCCCTCAAGATCATCCAATTTGAATGTCAAAGATTTGCATGTTGCGAACCAGTCACGGCAGTGGGCCTCGAGTTCGAAAATGCAGCCTTCGTAATCCACACTAGCATCTTCGAGTTTAGTGACCCGCAAAGTAATTTTTGACAGTGTAGCTATCGTCTGAGATAACACTGATTCTAAAGAGTCAAATTTTTCATTAATTGAGCCATTCATTGTTTTGATAGCTTCCATGATGTCAGCAAGATTGACCGGGTCCGCAGTGTCAGCGACCGCCTGTTCTCTGTCTGACTGACAGGCATGTTGTATGCCTGTTTCCGCCGATAAATTGCCTCATTCTTGTTTTTTGGCTTCGTCATGCCATCTGTGACCATAAAAAAGGTAACGAGCAAAGTTTAACTACAAAATTATTGGTGAAAATAAAGAATAATCGAGGGATGAGAAGAGCTAAAAAAAAAACATGTCCATATGGTGCTCTCTAGCCCCATTTTGTAATCAAAGTTGTTTTTAAGTTGTTTCCTCACTATAGGGTACAATGAATACGTAAACCAAAATAACAAGAAGCTTTATGCAACCAGGACAGACAATGAAATAAAAGCATGTTGTGTATTTATTGTCTTTGTATTGTTTTACAGTGTGCAGAATAGACTAGATGAGGGAGAGAATATGAGATGTTTTGGAGATCTCACCTCTGGGACTGTCAGGTGTCTCAGCGTCCTGCTGACGTGCAGTCTCTTGAGAGGTCAACAGGTCACCTGTGACTCTGCCCTCCATTGTGTCCTGAAGTCGCAACTCTTTCAGTTGTTTTTGCAGCTGAATTTGCGTTCTATCGCCACTCTTGTGCTTGTCCTGGGCAGCCCGCAGGCGCATCACTTCCTCCTGCAGCAGGTTGTATTTGCGCTGCAGCTGTGTCAGATCACCCTCTGTGCCCGGGGCATTGCCCACCTCCTGCACAGATGCTGTATCCTCCTGCATGTACAGCTCCAGGAATGAGTCCTGCCTGACAACTGCAGCCTGCACACAGACAGATTCACATTTAACAATTCAGTCATTATTTATAAACAGGATGAATCTCACACCAAAAAAAGAAGACATTTTGCATAAGCAAAACAAAGAATAATTTTAGGACCATTCATATAAATACATTATTTACAACACAATTAACAAACTGTTTAAGAACATACAGAATATACAGTACATATATATATATATATATATATATATATATATATATATATATATATATATATATATATATATATATATATATATATTATTTTTGAGTACAGTACCGATACTTTTTTAGTACTAACCGATATTGAGTCTGATAAATACATTTATCAAAACTTTAATCAAATGGAAGTATAACAATTCATTTTCAACATGAAATTGTTGTATTTTTTCAAATGAAGTGATTTCACACAGAACCTCACAGCACAATCATAGTGTAAAATAAAGTGCTGCATAACAGAGCATCACAGATGTGAGATATTGCTTAAATATAATACAGTTATGATTGATTTAATATTATTATTATTATTAGTAGTAGTAGTATAAAACTGAATATTACATAACTATATAGTAGTGATCTATTTCTGTCAAACTTTTTCATTTAAATCAAGCTTTTATTTTGAAGTGTTTCTGAGTTGTTAGACCAAGGAGCTCTGACGTAATCAAGCAGATTCCCAATCCGGAAAAGCCGGTCGCTACGTGAATCACAGTGATTATTAAACCGCAAAAGGATGCTATTTAAATAAATATGTACATATGTATTCTGTATATGACTATGAGCAGTTTATGTCTCTATGTCTGCACAATACCAGCTGCACACATTCACATACATTCACAATTAAAACGCTGCACATGCAAACAATCTATTTATCTCATAAATCGCAGCTTTAGCGGTTAAATAATCTCACTAGGACATGACATGATTTTAATCTGTGCACTGAATGTTTACGTAATGACATAACGCATTTTTACAAGCATGAGTATAAGTACATGAGTGCCGTATCGGACCCGATTTCGATACCAGTACCGGTGCATCCCTTATATATATAGAATATGTTTATTGGACATCATTTCCAATCAAGCTGTGATTTTGCCCAATTGTGAAAAAATTATTTAATTGTTTTTATTAGGATACATAGCTATGAAATTTGGCGGAGGGCAGGGCCGGGTCGTGATTCTACACACCCGGTCCCTTATCAGGCTAATCAAGCCTCCGAGAGGGATAAAGGCAGACTGCGGAAGATGGTGCGGGAGAGAGAGAGATCGTTTACGGGCATGTCCGTCATGTGTGTGTTTGTGTCTTTTGTTTCAGTTTATCATTCAAATATAATTTATATTGCCAAGCCGGTTCTCGCCTCCTCCTTTCCATTGAACTGCGTTACACTAGTGCCGAAATCTGGGAACACAGGCTGGGGAGCCCCCGACATGACGTACACCCCCCCCTTTCCCTGGGGAGGGGTGTGCCTTCTGCCCCGTCTGCCGGCAGGTCATCCCCGTCTACCTGGATGAGGGAGGGAACAAGGGGAGGGAAACAGAAATATTTAAATAGTACTACCTGTTAAAAACACTGTAAAATTTAAAAGAGAGGGAAAAGGACAACGCAGAGCGGCAGTGTGAGAGAGAGAGAGAGAGAGAGAGATGAAAAAAAATAAACCTACTCGTCGGTTCTCTGATACACCGTCGCATGGTCCTCAATCACTCCTCCACCCTCTCAGGCAGATGACAGCTACTCCTCGCCGGGCGGACCGGAGTCAGGTCCACGACCCCCGGCTGACAGAACGCCACTCCGTGTTCCAGGCGACTCGTGGGGACACTCCTCCGCCCCTGGCAGTGGCCCCACTGCTCCAGGCAGTCGGGGAGTCCAGTCCCCACTCTGGGGCCCGGACGTGGCCGTTCACCACGTCCGGGCGGTCGGGCTACTCCATCCCCCAGAGGATGGCAGAGGCGCTCCCCTGGGTGGACGGCAGCGTCGAGGACTCCGCAACGGGCATCCTTCCTCCTTCCCGTTTTTCAGCACCAGTGTAAAGGGATTTAGATGGGCAAGGAGGAGGCAAGAACCGGCTTGACAATATAAATAATAGTTTAATGAGAAACTTAAACAAAAACACAAACACACACATGCCCATAAACGATCTCTCTCTCCCGCACCATCTTCAGTCTGCCTTTATCCCTCTCGGAGGCTTGATTAGCCTGATAAGGTGTGTAGAATCACAACCCGGCCCCGCCCTCCGTCCTGCCACAATCTGGAAAACTCCTGTGCTGCCCTAGCGGAAAGTAACACAAAGCTCAAAGCCAAGGTCACAGACCTGGAAGACCGTAGCAGGCAGAACAATATCAGTAATCAATATCCACCTGCCCAAGTCGATTGAGGGCTACTCTTTGAAGTTACTCTTTGAAGTTTTGGGTAATCAAGTGCTGTATTCCCTGGAGCTTGACCATGCATACAGATCCCTTACTGCTAAACCCAAAACAGGCGAAAGGCCATGGGTGGTCATAGTCCGCTTTCATTAGTATCAAATAAAAGATACAATTGTCCGGGAGGCACTCAAAAAACGAGGGGAGCTGCAGTTTTAAGGGAAACCTATAGCCATTTACAAGGACTACAGCCCTGAATTTTTTGAGCAGCGGGCCCAATACTGCAATGTCATGGCCAAGACATATAAACGTGGACTCAAACCGGCTCTTTTGTACCTGAACAGGCTTCGCATAATGACTAGAGATGGAAATAAGAAGTGATTCACTTCAGCAGAAGAGGGCAAACGTTATTTGGCATCTCAACACGATATCTCCTAGTAACTGTTATGGGTGTGGGAAGCAGGAGAAGGCAGACGGGTGGTTTGGATCCAAATGCGGTTTTTAATTATAAATAACAAATAAGCAAACACAAAGAAAAGTCCACGATGGGAAAAATTCACTCGAACACAAAAGAACACAAAAGAACACACAGCTGGTAGAAAATCCACAAAGGGCTGGAAACATGGGCAAAGGCATGACATGAAACGATACAACGAACGATAAAGGAAAAGGAAAACAACAGGGTTTAAATACACAGACACAATGAAGACTAAACGAGACACAGGTGAGAACAATGATGAGTGCAGGCAGTGAGGGAGGCCGGGAATTGTGGGAATTGTAGTTGTTTAGACAAAGACAAGTGAAACACGGAGCGGACAACAAGGAAAACGTGACATGGAACGGGATAAGTGACATGTAAAACAGAAAACACGGGGCAGACAACACGGGAACGTAACATAATCCCCCCTCAAAAGGACCGGATTCCAGACGGTCCTAAGAAACAAAAAAATAGCAAAAATAAACAAATGTTCAAGGAGAGAGGGGCTAGAAAAGGGGGAAAACAGACAGACCAAAGGGGGCACAAGGAACACAGAGACAGACCAAGGAGGCACAAGGAACACAGAGACAGACGAAGGAGGCACAAGGGGCAATCAGGCAAACCACGGAGGCGCAAGGGGCAAACAGGTAGACCAGGGAGGTTGAGAGGGCAGGCAGGCAGTCTATGGGGGTGTGAGACGGGGCTAGGGTCAGGTGGCCTGGGGAGTGTCCACTGGGTAGGGACAGGCTTAGGAGGCCAGGGAGGTGGCCACAAGGCAGGGACAGGTTTAGGTGGCCTAGGAGGTGGCCATAGGGCAAGGGCCGGTGGAGACCCTGGGGGCGGAGCAGAGGCAGACAGAGCCATGGGAGACTTGGGTGGGTCAGGAGGCGGAACCATGGTGGGCTGAGCCAAGGAGGACTTCGGAGGCGGCGCCGTGGAAGGCATAGGCGGAGCCGTAGAAGGCTTGGGAGGCAGCGCCGTGGAAGGCGTAGGCTGTGCCGAGGGAGGCTCGGGAGGCGGAGCCGAGGGAGGCGATGGCATAGAAGGCTCAGAAGGCGGAGCTGAGGGAGCCACTGGAGGCGGAGCCGAGGAAGGCTCAGGAGGTGGAGCCGAAGGAGGCTCTGGAGGCGGAGCCGAGGCGAGGGCAAAGAAGGCGGAGCCGGGAGAGGCTCGGAAGACTCTGGAGGCAGAGACGTGGTTGGCAGAACCATAGAAGGTTCTGTAGGCAGGGCCGAGGGAAGCTCCGGGGGCGGAGCCGAGGGAAGCTCCGGGGGCGGAGCCGAGGAAAGCTCCGGGGGCGGAGCCGTGGTTGACGGAGCCGTGGGAGGCTCAGGGGGCGGAGCTGAGGGAGGCTTCGGAGGCGGAGCTGAGGGAGGCGGAGCCGAGGAAGGCTCAGGAGGCTCAGGAGGCTGAGCCGAGGGAGACTCAGGAGGAGGAGCCGAGGGAGACGGAACCATGGAATGCTCTGGAGGCTCAGGGGCGGAGCCATGGGAGGCTCAGGAGGCAGAGCAGAAGGAGGCTCAGGAGGCAGAGCAGAGGGAGGCTCAAGAGGCGGAGCCGTAGGAGGCTCGGGAGGCTCAGGATGCTTGGGAGGCGGAGCCCTAGGAGACTCAGGAGGCGGAGCCGTAGGAGGTTCGGGAGGCTCAGGATGCTCGGGAGGCGGAGCCCTAGGAGGCTCGGGAGGCAGAGCCGTAGGAGGCTCGGGAGGCAGAGCCGTAGGAGGCTCGGGAGGCGGATCCCTGGAAAGCTCAGGAGGTGGAGCCCTGGGTGGCTCGAGAGACCTGAGAGGCGGAGCCCTGGGTGGCTCGAGAGACCTGAGAGGCGGAGCCCTGGAAGGCTCAGGAGGAGGAGCCCTGGAAGACTTGAGAGACTCGAGAGGCGGAGCCGTAGGAGGCTCGGGAGGCTCAGGATGCTTGGGAGGCGGAGCCCTAGGAGACTCGGGAGGTGGAGCCGTAGGAGGTTCGGGAGGCTCAGGATGCTTGGGATGCGGAGCCCTAGGAGGCTCGGGAGGCGGAGCCCTGGAAAGCTCAGGAGGCGGAGCCCTGGAAGGCTCGGGAGGAGGAGCCCTGGAAGACTCGGGAGGAGGAGCCCTGGAAGACTTGGGAGGCTTGAGAGGAGGATCCCTGGGAGGCTCGAGAGACTTGAGAGGTGGAGCCCTGGGAGGCTCGGGAGGAGGAGCCCTGGAAGACTCAAGAGACTTGAGAGGCGGAGCCCTAGGAGGCTCGAGAGGAGGAGCCCTGGAAGACTCGGGAGGAGGAACCCTGGAAGACTCGGGAGGCTCGAGAGGCGGAGCCCTGGAAGGCTCGGAAGGCACTGGCTCTTTGACGGTCATGGCCACTGGCGCTGGCTCTTGGACGGTCATGGCCACTGGCGCTGGCTCTTGGACGGTCATGGCCACTGGCGCTGGCTCAGGGACGGTCGAGGCTACAGGCGCTGGCTCAGGGACGGTCGAGGCTACAGGCGCTGGCTCAGGGACGGTCGAGGCTACAGGCGCTGGCTCAGGGACGGTCGAGGCTACAGGCGCTGGCTCAGGGACGGTCGAGGCTACAGGCGCTGGCTCAGGGACGGTCGAGGCTACAGGCGCTGGCTCACTGACGTTTGAGGCTTCAGGCTTTGGCTCGCTGACGTTTGAGGCTTCAGGCTCTGGCTGGTTAACCGTGGTATGCGTGAGCTTGGGTCTGCTGGACAGTGAGGGCAGAGCCACGGGGGGTTCTGGGGACGGAGCTGCGGGAGGCAGAGGCTGGAGGGTAGAGGACTTTCCCCTTCTCCTCTTCCTCTGGGCGGATGAGACTGCCGATGCTGGAACACTGTGCGTGGTTGGCGTGGCGTCAGGCTCGCTGACCGTGGATGACGTGGGCTCAGGCTCGCTGACTGTAGCTGACGTGGGCTCAGGCTCGCTGACATAGGCTCAGGCTCGCTGACCGGGGCAGGCGTGGGCTGGGAGGCGGAAGTCCGTCTTCTCTTCCTCCTCCGGGCGGACGAAGTTGACCGCACTGGCTCATGGAAAGCGACTGGCGTGGGGGTTTGCTCACTGACCGGTGGGGCTGGCGTGACAGGGAGCGCTAAGGACGACTGGAGAGTCACTGTCGTGGATGGAGAGGTAGGGTCCTCCCCAGCAACGGCCACGGTGAACGGCGAGTCGCAGACCAGTAAAGTTGCCTCAATGAAATCACGGAGCGTCCAGTTGCGCGTCGCCGGTGGCAACCGCTCCTTGCTTGAATTATTCAAATTGTCCCTGAAGAAGACCACCAGGGCAGAGTCACGGATGTGGTCCTCCATCGGTCGGTCCTCTTGCTTTAGGCAGAGCAGCCGGTAGTTCGCTTGCTGAACCGCTGGATCCATTGTTTGGTCGTTCGTTCTGTTATGGGTGTGGGAAGCAGGAGAAGGCAGACGGGTGGTTTGGATCCAAATGCGGTTTTTAATTATAAATAACAAATAAGCAAACACAAAGAAAAATCCATGATGGGAAAAATTAACTCGAACACAAAAGAACAAAAAAGAACAAAAAAGAACAAAAAAGAACAAAAAAGAACAAAAAAGAACACACAGCTGGTAGAAAATCCACAAAGGGCTGGAAACATGGGCAAAGGCTTGTTGAGGCTACATGAAATGATACAACGAACGACAAAGGAAAAGGAAAACAGCAGGGTTTAAATACACAGACACAATGAAGACTAAACGAGACACAGGTGAGAACAATGATGAGTGCAGGCAGAGAGGGAGGCCGGGAATTGTGGGAATTGTAGTTCTTTAGACAAAGACAAGTGAAACACGGAGCGGACAACAAGGAAAACGTGACATGGAACGGGATAAGTGACGTGTAAAACAGAAAACACGGGGCAGACAACACGGGAACGTAACAGTAACCTTGACTGACACTGTTGTTATTGGAGCCATGAATATGATTGGAGCGATCTGACAGACTTCTGGTCATCTTATTTAGGTCAGTCTTTGACTCTGTTTTGAGTTACTAAATTTGAAAACCAGGAGGATTGTATTGATTTCATGCAGATCAAGGTTATTTTTTGTTCAGAAATGCACATCTGTTCAGCTTTGTTATAGTGAATATGGTTCATTCCACTGATCTGTTTCAACTCGCCCTAATGCTCTTTGATTGTAAGAATAAGCTGACCAGCCTTTGTAAACTATGCTTATTGTTATTGATACAAGGTCCGGGGGTCTGTTAATGCATCTATTTATTTAAATTTTTGTAGTATTTATTCACATGTCTACTTCACACATCACTAATTGTTTTAACTCCAAAATATCTCATTACTTTCCTTCATTGCTGGGGTTTCACTGTATTCCTGGGAAAATGGATCTGGGGTTTGAGGCTAGACTCAAAGTAAGGAAAAAGGTTATCTAGAGAGATCTGTGGGAATTCTGTTAATTTAGGGAGGGTGTGGGGGTATATGGTTTGTTTGACTGTTGCTGTTGTTGTTTGTTTGTGTTTCTCTCGGGATGTTATTTCTTGGATCAGGGTACTGCAATGTTTATATAAGACACTATCTAGATGGCTGGTAGTACAATAAGAGCCAGTACAAATATCTGTTTTATCTCTTGGAATGTAAAAGGCATGAATACCATCACTAAGACCAAGAAAGTGCTTACACATTTACAGCTCGTTAAAGGAGGCATTATTTTCTTGCAGGAAACTCATATTTGCACTTCAGATGTTTCTCGTATTAATGGAAAATGGGTCGGTTACTGTTTCATTCTAAGTTCTCTGGGAGGGCAAGAGGGGCAGCAATTCTTATACATAGAGACATTGCTGTTGAGCCTGGAACAGTGGTCTCAGACAAGAATGGTCTTTATGTGATTGTTTCGGGCATTTTGCAGACAGTTCCGGTTGTGCTGGTGTGCATATATGGTCCTAACTGGTATGACAAGATGTTCTTCTCCAATTTTTTTCAGGATTTACTAATCTTGATTGGGGGGCGCTTGATTCAAAACAAAGAACTTATTAGATCTCCAAAACATACCACTTTATCAACACTAAACAGATTGGCGTGTCACTAGTAAAGTTTTCTCTTTCTTCATACACATTCAATATACATTCTCGCAGATTGATTTTTTTCTGTTACATAATAGACTGATGCACTCTGTAAATTCCTGTGAGTATCATGGCATAGTTATCTCTGATCATGCCCCCACATCTTTGGATTTAAGGTTTCCACAAGCTAGAACCTTTTTTAAATAATGGAGATTTAGTACACATTTTCTGTCTGATAACAGGTTCAAAGATTTTCTCACATCTCATATAAAAATATATGCTGAAACTAACTACACTTATATTATCAGCAGCAGCACATTTTGGGAGGTATTCAAAGCCTATATACATGGACAAGTAATTGCATTTGTCTGTCATATGAGGAGATCTAAGACCTCCAGAATGGCAGAAATATCTCACCAACTTTCTAAACTGGACTCTCAATATTCTTTGGCCCCTTCACCCACAATTTATAAAAAAACATCTTCAACTTAATTTGGATTATAACTTCTAACCCATAAAGTTGGAAAGCAACATTAGGCAGTGTTTTTTTGGTGAAAAGCAGGCAGATTACTTGCATTTCAATCCCGAGCAGTTCATGCATTCAGACTGATCCCTAAAACTATGACGTGACATAGTTTCTGACCCTGAGGAAATTAATTAATTTTTTTTCAAAATACTTCTCAGAACTTTACTCAGAATGCAGTTCAAAGATTTGGAATTGCCCAAACCCTCTTTATCAGCTAATATACCCTAGTGTTAATGATGGCCTTACACATGATCTGGGTAAGCCTGTATCTATTGCAGAGGTGCAAGAGGCAATTCATTCCCTTCAAAGCGGCAAATCCCCTGGCCCTGATGGCTTCACTGTCGAATTTTACAAGGCATTTTCCTCTGTGCTAGCCCCAATTTTACAAAGAGTATATAATGAGGCCTTTCTTTCAGGTCAGCTCCCATCAGCCATGTCAAAGGCATCCATTTCATTGTTACTTAAGTAATATAAGGATCCACTACTTTGTAGTAGTTACAGGGCAATTTCTCTTTAAACGTGGATTTAAAAATTCTAAGGTGCTCGTCTTCAGCAAATGTTGCCTAGCATAATCTCCTCTGACCAGACAGGTTTCATGAATGGGAGACACTCTTTCTATAACACTAGAAGGCTCATTCTTATTAAATGGAAACACACCGGTCCACCTTCACATGATAGATGGATAAAAGAGATTCTGTTGTGTTTGAAATTGGAAAAATTATGGTTCTTTTTAGTCTCTTTTAGATAAAAAAAATTCCTTTTATAGATTACATTGATACCACCGACTTGTCACCTGAGAATGCAGAGAAGGATTATTAGATTCCTCCGATAGGAGGGAATCTATTGTAATTAGATTCCTCCATAGGAGGGAATCTATTGTATTTGTCAGTATTATTAGATTCCTCCGATAGGAGGGAATCTATTGTGATTGACAGTATTATTATTAGATTCCTCCGATAGGAGGGAATCTATTGTATTTGACAGTATTATTAGTGGTGCTTGCCAAAGGCAAGGCATCACTATTGTTATTCGCCATACTTATTAGTGGTGCTTGCCAAAGGCAAGGCATCACTATTGTTATTCGCCATACTTATTATTAGTGGTGCTTACAAAGCATCACAATTGTAATCTCACATACTTATTAGGGCCCAAGCCTTGAAAAGGCAAGGCCCTATTGTTTTCGTTAGGATGACTATGATTATTATTTTTTTTACGACTATTGGGGCACTTTTGGGGCTCTTAACGTGCTCGAAAACTCTTGAAACTTTGCACACGGGTCAGAACCCGAGGCCATTAGGGCCGGGCTGAAGCTGGTACCGGGGCGTGGCAGGGGGGCTCGACGGCGCCCCCTGGAACGGGGTCCGAAAACTTGGTCCATAAATCAAACACGCTTGCATGTAATAATATGAAACTCGGTACACATATAGATCTCATCGTTTCATATATCCTTCATACTTTTACTTTTTACCTCAGCCCAACAGGAAATTGTCTATTTAGGGTTTTTGGAAACGCATGCAATGGAATTTGAAATACTCCTCCTGGAGAATTCCACCAATTGCCACGAAACTCGGTCAGCATGAAGTCAAGACATTGAGGATGAAAAATTGCCGGTGGAATTTTGATATGACGAACGGTTTGGCCGTGGTGAGAAGCGAAATGATGGCGTGAAAAGAGAAACAGGAAGTGTGTTATAACTTCTGCATACATTAATTGATCTCGATGAAACTTCAGCAGTGTGTTCAGCTGTAACAGGCCGATCGCATGGATGTGACTATTGTGAGTCAAAGTTATAGCGCCACCAACTGGCAGAAGGAAGTGTGTCACTTTCAAAATGCTTTGAAATCACCCTCTTATTTTTACCCGATTTACTTAAAACTTTTGGTGTGTAATGTAAACACACGGCAGATGTAGACATGGGAAAGGATTATTGATATCTTGGATACTGTTGCCGCGGCAATGCTTCAAACTCGAATATTCTTTTTGATGCTTTTGACACTCTTAGCATACTTGAAATTTCATGAAACTCGACAGACACATCACATTTATTAGCCAGTAGACATGTGCAAAGTTTCAGAAACGGGCGTGGTGCAGGGGCTCAGTAGCGCCACCTTTTGACAAAAGTGAGGGGTTGGTTTTATACTTTGACCCACAGTCACAAAACTCAGTAATTATATTGATCTCATCGAGCCGGACAACTTTCTAATTTACAGTCATTAGCTCAGACCAACAGAAAGTCAGATATTTTGGTTTGAATGTGGATTTTTGGAGAATTTTCTCTGCCTCTCTCACTGACCCTACGTCTCTCTGTGTCTGGGGGAGGGGGCTGATTTTGCTGATGAGTGAAATGCTTTTATTTTTGTTTTCAAGGTTTTGGGGGCCCTTAACGTGCTCGAAAACTCTTGAAACTTTGCACACGGTCGGAACCCACGGCCATCAGGGCTGGGCGAAGATGGTACCGGGCGTGGCAGGGGGCTCGACAGCGCCCCTGGAATGGGATTCGAACACTTGTCCGTATATCAAACACGCTTGCATGTAATAATATGAAACTCTGTACACTTGTAGATCTCATCGGGCCGAACAACTTTCGTGCTCTAAGTTTTACGCCAGCCCAACAGGAAGTCGGCTATTATGGGTTGTTTGGAAACACATGCTCTGGAATTATATATATTTCTCCTAGAGAATGAATCCAATTGCCACCAAACTCGGTCGGCATGAAGTCAAGACATTGAGGATGCTACATTCGGACGGATTTTTGATATCTCGAACGGTTTGGCCGTGGCGAGGAAATTGATTTAGGACTAAAAAGGACACATGAAGTGTGTTATAACTTAGTTAGTTCTATCTACAGTTACAAAACTCGGCGTGTATATTGTTCTCATCAAGCTGAACAACTTTCTAATTTACAGTCATTAGCTCCGACCAACAGAAAGTCAGATATTGTGGTTTGAATGTGGATTTCTCTGAATTTTTCTCTCTCTGACAGACAGACCTGCGATTCTGTGTGTGTGTGTGGGGAGGGAGGGAGGGGAGGGGAGGGAGAGGGATTTCTCTGTTGGGTAAGATTTGCATTAAGATATTGTTTTTCAAGGTTTCTGGGACTTTTGGGGCCCTTAACGTACTCAAAAACTCTTGAAACTTTGCACACAGGTCAGAACCCATGGCCATCGGGGCCGGGCTGAAGCTGGTACCCGAGCGTGGCAGGGGGCTCGACAGCGCCCCTTGAATGGGGTCTGAAAACTTGGTCCATATATCAAACATGCTTGCATGTAATAATATGAAACTTCGGTACACTTCTATATCTCATCGGGCCGAACAACTTTCGTGCTCTAAGTTTTACGCCAGCCCAACAGGAAGTCGGATATTATGGGTTGTTTGGAAACACATGCTCTGGAATTATATATATTCCTCCTAGAGAATTAATCCAATCGCCACCAAACTCGGTCAGCATGAAGTCAAGACATTGAGGATGCTACATTGCCGACGGATTTTTGATATCTCTAACGTTTTGGCCGTGGCGAGAAATTAATTTATGACTAAAAAGGACACATGAAGTGTGTTATAACTTAGTTCTATCTACAGTTACAAAACTCGGCGTGTATATTGTTCTCGTCAAGCCGAACAACTTTCTAATTTACAGTCATTAGCTCCGACCAACAGACAGTCAGATATTTTGGTTTGAATGTGGAACACATTGCAAATTAATCTTTGAAGCTCCAGAAAGCACATAAAGGCAGCATAAAAGCAATCCATACTCCATTGGTATAATTCATAATTCCCGCAGTGTACTTGCTTGTTATATTAGCTACTACAAAATATATAAATACATTTACTATCTTAACTTTAATGATGTACTTAACATAATGATAAATAATCTTAAAATATTATATTGTATGCTATGTATTGTGAATACACCCATGTTAAACATAAAAATGTACTTCCATTGCATATCATAGGAACACATAAGCGTAAATTATAATTACATTAATAAACCTGTACAAAGACCTCCAGATAAATACTGGCCTTCTGGATTAACACATTTAAGTGCTGCAAAAGATATTGACCTATGACATAAAAAATTATTCTACATTTGAATTACCTCATAGATGTGACTATTGTGGTTCACGGTCATAGGCCCTGTCCCAAATAGGGATGGGCGATATGGCCAAAAAAATTTATCACGATAATTTCAGGGATTTATTACGATAACGATACAAATGACGATAAATTATTTTCTTCTGTAAAATATCAGATTATGTTATGTTTAAGTTGTGTTCCAGTGACTGTGCTGAAAAACATCACACAACAACAATTACACAATAATAATAATTCAAATCAATTACAAGTTTAAAATGTAAACACAGATTCTTCATTTATTTATACTCTCATGGTGGAAAAATAGTGCAAAGCAAACAGCAAAAGTAACAATCACCAACCATGTCTTCAGTTGTGTTTCAAAATTACAACAGAGTACAACTGCAAATAAATCCTGATAAAGTAAAGAAGTTCAGAGTGAAACACACTCTTACCCGGATTTCCACCAACTGCGGATCGGCTCCGCTGCGTGTCGGATCCGTGCTCTGCCGTCCTTCAATACCGGATACGGATTTGTTGCGGAACGGCTGCGTTCCGCCATGCTTGTTTTCACTCCGCTACAGAGAATGTCCGCGACGTGAACAGTGAATCGCGCACGCACAAAACTACGTCATCAACTAGACTTATCATTATTATCGTGAGGAGACACAGTTTTATCGTGAGGAGAATTTTCAATGATATATCGCAAACGATAAGATATCGCCCATCCCTAGTCCCAAATGGCACACTTCATATGAATTTTCAGTCTTGTGTACATATTTCATGTGTCCATTAACTCCATGAGACCGTAGGGTGTGTCATTTTTCATTTTAGATATCAGAAGGGTGCTCGCGCATACTTTGTGGTTGATATGTGCCCTCGATGCGCACTTTTGAAGAGCCCACACTGATGCAAGCTCTACAGCACACATCTTCTCGACGGTCAAAGCGAGGTTACGTTTTTGCCCATCGTGCACAGCAACCCTAAAGGCACGGGGGTGGCGGTGCCACCGGCTTGGGCCCGCCATCGCTGCTTGCAGCTATATTTATTTTTATTTTTATTAGTGGTGCTTGCAAAGCATCACTATTGTAATCTCACATACTTATTATTTTTATTAGTGGTGCTTGCAAAGCATCACTATTGTAATCTCACATACTTATTATTTTTCTTATTTTTATTAGTGGTGCTTGCAAAGCATCACTATTGTAATCTCACATACTTATTATTTTTATTTTTATTAGTGGTGCTTGCAAAGCATCACTATTGTAATCTCACATACTTATTTTTATTAGTGGTGCTTGCAAAGCATCACTATTGTAATCTCACATACTTATTTTTATTAGTGGTGCTTGCAAAGCATCACTATTGTAATCTCACATACTTATTTTTAGTGGTGCTTGCAAAGCATCACTATTGTAATCTCACATACTTATTATTTTTTTTATTAGTGGTGCTTGCAAAGCATCACTATTGTAATCTCACATACTTATTATTTTTATTTTTATTTTTATTAGTGGTGCTTGCAAAGCATCACTATTGTAATCTCACATACTTATTATTTTTATATTAATTTGTATTTTTATTTTTATTATATCTCCGTACAAAACTTCGGCACCTAACTCATCCCGCACCGTTTGGCGTAGACCCACGAATGAGGTGTCAAATCGAACGGCCTATTGAGGACACGTGTTCTATGACTTTTATAAGCAATCGGGGGTACAGTATTTGCCCCAGGGGCAAAAAAGCGGCCGAAAAATCCCATAGACTTAACATTGCGACAAACTTTGACGCGTCACAGCTCCGAGCGAGGATTTCGCAGAAACGTGTGATTTGCTACATTTGAAGAGGCTGGCAGGCTCTGTAAGAACATGCCTCAATATGGGGTAAAAGTTGCACCCCTGGGGGGCAGAAGCTGCCCAAATTTGCCCAAATTGACTTACAATGGTGTAGGACGGCCCATGAAATGAAATTGCATAGGGATTTTGTATTGAACATAGCTCTGGATCACAGTGTCATACAGACAAGGGGGCGGGCTCATTTTACTCACACGACCAATCAATCTCTCAGGATCATTTTGAATCTATCAAGCCACGCCCTAGCAACAATTTAGAGCACCTTAGCAACAAGTCCCATAGACTTCTAATGAAAGACATCAAAGGGATATCTCCGGATAGAAGTGTCATAGAAACACCAGGGTGGTCTCGTTTGACTCGGGGCAGTAAACAGCCAATCATGAATCACCTCAACACTTCCTAGCCCCTTCCTAGCAACCATTGTCGAGCACCTTAGCAACCAAAATCCATAGAGGGATATCTTCCATTCTGAATGTCACAGAGGTATGGGAGTTGGTTTATATCATTCATACTAACAAGCAGCCTTTGGAGTTTCATGATTGGCAGCTTCCAAGCCACTCCCTAGCAACTACACAGAGTACCCTAGCAACCGTTTAGCAATAACTATAGCTCTGCACCAGAAAATCAGAGAGACTTGTGGGTTGATTTATTTCAATCAGGATGGCAAGGACACTTGATAAGTATCACTATGGTAACTGCCTAGCAACCAGATGGGGTTACCCTAGCAACCGAGTAACAAATCACATATCTCTGCATCAGAAATACGTACAGACTTCCGGGTTGACTTATTTCAATCAGGATGGCAAAGACACTTCATTAGTATCACTATGGTAACTGCCTAGCAACCAGATGGGGTTACCCTAGCAACCGAGTAACAAATCACATATCTCTGCATCACAAAAACGTACAGACTTCCGGGTTGACTTATTTCAATCAGGATGGCAAAGACACTTCATTAGTATCACTATGGTAACTGCCTAGCAACCAGATGGGGTTACCCTAGCAACCGAGTAACAAATCACATATCTCTGCATCACAAAAACGTAGAGACTTCCGGGTTGACTTATTTCAATCAGGATGGCAAGGAGACTTCATTAGTATCACTATGGTAACTGCCTAGCAACCAGATGGGGTTACCCTAGCAACCGACTAACAAATCACATATCTCTGCATCACAAAAACGTAGAGACTTCCGGGTTCACTTATTTCAATCAGGATGGCAAAGACACTTCATTAGTATCACTATGGTAACTGCCTAGCAACCAGATGGGGTTACCCTAGCAACCGAGTAACAAATCACATATCTCTGCATCAGAAAAACGTAGAGACTTCCGGGTTGACTTATTTCAATCAGGATGGCAAGGAGACTTCATTAGTATCACTATGGTAACTGCCTAGCAACCAGATGGGGTTACCCTAGCAACCGACTAGCAAATCACATATCTCTGCATCACAAAAACGTAGAGACTTCCGGGTTGACTTATTTCAATCAGGATGGCAAAGACACTTCATTAGTATCACTATGGTAACTCCCTAGCAACCAGATGGGGTTACCCTAGCAACCGAGTAACAAATCACATATCTCTGCACCAGAAAACACTACAGACTTCCGGGTTGACTTATTTCACTCAGGATGGAAAGGAGCCATGTATTGTATTACCTTGGTAAATGCATAGCAACCACATGGGCTTACCCTAGCAACCGAGTAACAAATCACATATTTCTGCACCAGAAAATCGTACAGACTTCTGGGTTGATTTATTTATGACCATAATTTTTGTTCTTTTCAAGTTATAACATGCTGTTTGACGAGTTTTGCCACGGCAAGCACCACTCACATTTTCTTCAGGAAATGTACCTATCTAGTTAGTGGTGCTTGCAAAGCATCACTATTGTAATCTCACATACTTATTTTTAGATTCCTCCGTAGGAGGGAATCTATTGTAATTGATGGTTTTATTATTATTATTATTATTATTATTATTATTATTATTAGATTCCTCCGTAGGAGGGAATCTATTGTAATTGATGGTTTTATTAGATTCCTCCGTAGGAGGGAATCTATTGTAATTGATGGTTTTATTATTATTATTATTATTATTATTAGATTCCTCCGTAAGGAGGGAATCTATTGTATTTGATGGTTTTATTATTATTAGATTCCTCCGTAGGAGGGAATCTATTGTAATTGATGGTTTTATTATTATTATTATTATTAGATTCCTCCGTAGGAGGGAATCTATTGTAATTGATGGTTTTATTATTATTATTATTATTATTATTAGATTCCTCCGTAAGGAGGGAATCTATTGTATTTGTCGGTTTTATTATTATTATTATTATTATTAGATTCCTCCGTAGGAGGGAATCTATTGTAATTGATGGTTTTATTAGATTCCTCGTAGGAGGAATCTATGTATTTGTCGGTTTTATTATTATTATTATTATTATTATTATTATTATTATTAGATTCCTCCGTAGGAGGGAATCTATTGTAATTGATGGTTTTATTATTATTATTATTAGATTCCTCCGTAGGAGGGAATCTATTGTAATTG
This sequence comes from Xyrauchen texanus, assembly GCF_025860055.1. Taxonomy (NCBI): domain Eukaryota; kingdom Metazoa; phylum Chordata; class Actinopteri; order Cypriniformes; family Catostomidae; genus Xyrauchen; species Xyrauchen texanus. The sequence continues at coordinate 43,884,033 of NC_068290.1, forward strand.
ATGGTTTTATTATTATTATTATTATTATTAGATTCCTCCGTAGGAGGGAATCTATTGTAATTGATGGTTTTATTATTATTATTATTATTATTATTATTATTATTATTATTATTATTATTATTATTATTATTCTTCTCCTTGAGCCCCAATAGCTCAAAAAGTCACTGGTCAAAAATTTTCTAAATTGGCACATTGATACTCCATGCCAACGGGTACCCCCAAACCAAGAATGGCCCACATTCGCCCATAGGTGGCGCTACAGGCCACGCCCAAAAAAACAAAATTCAAAGTGATACAATTTCCACGCCATTTGTCCAAATCTTCTGAAATTTGGTGTACATGCCTCATTCCTCATGGGGAACAAAAAAGCCTCAAGAACCCATAACTTCCGCCATGATGGATTTTCCCGTACGTTGAAAATTTGCGAAAACCTACAAAACTCTTCTTCTCCTGAACCGTAGCTCCAATTGACTTGAAATTTGGTACACATGTGTAGAATGGACATCCTTGAAAACGTTACTTAGGAAAAATGAATACGATACAAAATGGCTGAAAGGGGCGTGTTTATGTAAATGTCCAAATTTTAACAATATATACGTGTCAATAAATCAAATGTAATTTTGACTGATGGTTTTTCAAACCTAACATGCTTAAAGATGACATCACTCTGAAGTACTGTGCAAAGAATGGCCATGCCAAAATTCCCATTTTCTGGTCAAAAATGTTCTAATTTGGTAAATTAATAGTACAGGCCAACAGGAATCCACAAACCAAGAATGACCGACATACGCCACTAGGGGGCACTACAGGACAAGCCAAAATTCCCATTTTCTGGTCAAAAATGTTCTAATTCGGTACAAGAATAGTACAGGCCAACAGGAATCCACAAACCAAGAATGACCGACATTCGCCACTAGGGGGCACTACAGGACAAGCCAAAATTCCCATTTTCTGGTCAAAAATTTTCTAATTTGGTACTTTGATACTACAGGCCAACAGGAACCCACATACCAAGTGTGGCCCACATTCGCCCTTAGGGGGCGCTACAGGCTACTCCAAAATTTCGTTTTCTGGTCAAAAACGTTCTAATTTGGTACATTGATACTGCAGGTCAACAGGAACCCTCAAACCAAGAATGGCCAACATTCGCCCCTAGGGGGCACTACAGGCCATGCCGAAATTCCCATTTTCTGGTCAAAAATGTTCTAATTTGGTACATTAATAGTACAGGCCAAAAGGAATCCACAAACCAAGAATGACCGACATTCACCACTAGGTGGCGCTAGAGGCCAAGCCGAAATTCCCATTTTCTGGTCAAAAAAGTTATAATTTGGTACATTGATACTACAGGCCAACAGGAACCCACAAACCAAGTATGGCCCACATTCGCCATTAGGGGGCGCTACAGGCCACTCCCAAAATTTCGTTTTCTGGTCAAAAATTTTCTAATATGGTACATTGATACTACTGGCCAACAGGAACCCACAAACAAAGAATGGCCAACATTCGCCCCTAGGGGGCACTAGAGGCCACGCCGAAATTCCCATTTTATGGTCAAAAATGTTCTAATTTGGTACATTGATACTACAGGTCAACAGGAACCCTCAAACCAAGAATGGCCAACATTCACCCCTAGGGGGCGCTACAGGTAATTCCCAAAAGTCCCATTTTCTGGTCAAATATTTTCTAATTATGTACATTGATACTACAGGCCAACAGGAACCCACAAACCAAGAATGACCCACATTTGCCCATAGGAGGCGCTACAGGCCACGCCCCAAAAAATATTTTCAAAGTGATACCATTTCCACGCCATTTAACCAATTCTTCTGAAACTTGGTGTACATGCCTCATTTCTCATTGGGAACAAAAACGCCTCAAGGATCCATAAGGTCTGTGTATGGATTTTCCTGTACACTGAAAATGTTTCGTTTAGGATTCAGACAGAAATACATGGTTTTTGGATTCATCCATTGAGAGGGTTTAACCCCAACCCTCTACTGATCAATTTTAAATGATTTGCCATTTTGAGGAGGAATCCGCATTGCTGCTTGCAGCTATATTTAGATTCCTCCGTAGGAGGGAATCTATTGTAATTGATGGTTTTATTATTATTATTATTATTATTATTATTATTATTATTATTATTATTATTATTCTTCTTCTCCTTGAGCCCCAATAGCTCAAAAAGTCACTGGTCAAAAATTTTCTAAATTGGCACATTGATACTCCATGCCAACGGGTACCCCCAAACCAAGAATGGCCCACATTCGCCCATAGGTGGCGCTACAGGCCACGCCCAAAAAAACAAAATTCAAAGTGATACAATTTCCACGCCATTTGTCCAAATCTTCTGAAATTTGGTGTACATGCCTCATTCCTCATGGGGAACAAAAAAGCCTCAAGAACCCATAACTTCCGCCATGATGGATTTTCCCGTACGTTGAAAATTTGCGAAAACCTACAAAACTCTTCTTCTCCTGAACCGTAGCTCCAATTGACTTGAAATTTGGTACACATGTGTAGAATGGACATCCTTGAAAACGTTACTTAGGAAAAATGAATACGATACAAAATGGCTGAAAGGGGCGTGTTTATGTAAATGTCCAAATTTTAACAATATATACGTGTCAATAAATCAAATGTAATTTTGACTGATGGTTTTTCAAACCTAACATGCTTAAAGATGACATCACTCTGAAGTACTGTGCAAAGAATGGCCATGCCAAAATTCCCATTTTCTGGTCAAAAATGTTCTAATTTGGTAAATTAATAGTACAGGCCAACAGGAATCCACAAACCAAGAATGACCGACATACGCCACTAGGGGGCACTACAGGACAAGCCAAAATTCCCATTTTCTGGTCAAAAATGTTCTAATTCGGTACAAGAATAGTACAGGCCAACAGGAATCCACAAACCAAGAATGACCGACATTCGCCACTAGGGGGCACTACAGGACAAGCCAAAATTCCCATTTTCTGGTCAAAAATTTTCTAATTTGGTACTTTGATACTACAGGCCAACAGGAACCCACATACCAAGTGTGGCCCACATTCGCCCTTAGGGGGCGCTACAGGCTACTCCAAAATTTCGTTTTCTGGTCAAAAACGTTCTAATTTGGTACATTGATACTGCAGGTCAACAGGAACCCTCAAACCAAGAATGGCCAACATTCGCCCCTAGGGGGCACTACAGGCCATGCCGAAATTCCCATTTTCTGGTCAAAAATGTTCTAATTTGGTACATTAATAGTACAGGCCAAAAGGAATCCACAAACCAAGAATGACCGACATTCACCACTAGGTGGCGCTAGAGGCCAAGCCGAAATTCCCATTTTCTGGTCAAAAAAGTTATAATTTGGTACATTGATACTACAGGCCAACAGGAACCCACAAACCAAGTATGGCCCACATTCGCCATTAGGGGGCGCTACAGGCCACTCCCAAAATTTCGTTTTCTGGTCAAAAATTTTCTAATATGGTACATTGATACTACTGGCCAACAGGAACCCACAAACAAAGAATGGCCAACATTCGCCCCTAGGGGGCACTAGAGGCCACGCCGAAATTCCCATTTTATGGTCAAAAATGTTCTAATTTGGTACATTGATACTACAGGTCAACAGGAACCCTCAAACCAAGAATGGCCAACATTCACCCCTAGGGGGCGCTACAGGTAATTCCCAAAAGTCCCATTTTCTGGTCAAATATTTTCTAATTATGTACATTGATACTACAGGCCAACAGGAACCCACAAACCAAGAATGACCCACATTTGCCCATAGGAGGCGCTACAGGCCACGCCCCAAAAAATATTTTCAAAGTGATACCATTTCCACGCCATTTAACCAATTCTTTTGAATCTTGGTGTACATGCCTCATTTCTCATTGGGAACAAAAACGCCTCAAGGATCCATAAGGTATGATGGATTTTCCTGTAGACTGAAAATGTTTCGTTTAGGATTCAGACAGAAATACATGTTTTTTGGATTCATCCATTGAGAGGGTTTAACCCCAACCCTCTACTGATCAATTTGAAATGATTTGCCATTTTGAGGAGGAATCCGCATTGCTGCTTGCAGCTATATTTATTATTATTATTATTATTACTTCTTCTCCTTGAGCCCCAATAGCTCAAAAAGTCACTGGTCAAAAATTTTCTAAATTGGCACATTGATACTCCATGCCAACGGGTACCCCCAAACCAAGAATGGCCCACATTCGCCCATAGGTGGCGCTACAGGCCACGCCCAAAAAAACAAAATTCAAAGTGATACAATTTCCACGCCATTTGTCCAAATCTTCTGAAATTTGGTGTACATGCCTCATTCCTCATGGGGAACAAAAAAGCCTCAAGAACCCATAACTTCCGCCATGATGGATTTTCCCGTACGTTGAAAATTTGCGAAAACCTACAAAACTCTTCTTCTCCTGAACCGTAGCTCCAATTGACTTGAAATTTGGTACACATGTGTAGAATGGACATCCTTGAAAACGTTACTTAGGAAAAATGAATACGATACAAAATGGCTGAAAGGGGCGTGTTTATGTAAATGTCCAAATTTTAACAATATATACGTGTCAATAAATCAAATGTAATTTTGACTGATGGTTTTTCAAACCTAACATGCTTAAAGATGACATCACTCTGAAGTACTGTGCAAAGAATGGCCATGCCAAAATTCCCATTTTCTGGTCAAAAATGTTCTAATTTGGTAAATTAATAGTACAGGCCAACAGGAATCCACAAACCAAGAATGACCGACATACGCCACTAGGGGGCACTACAGGACAAGCCAAAATTCCCATTTTCTGGTCAAAAATGTTCTAATTCGGTACAAGAATAGTACAGGCCAACAGGAATCCACAAACCAAGAATGACCGACATTCGCCACTAGGGGGCACTACAGGACAAGCCAAAATTCCCATTTTCTGGTCAAAAATTTTCTAATTTGGTACTTTGATACTACAGGCCAACAGGAACCCACATACCAAGTGTGGCCCACATTCGCCCTTAGGGGGCGCTACAGGCTACTCCAAAATTTCGTTTTCTGGTCAAAAACGTTCTAATTTGGTACATTGATACTGCAGGTCAACAGGAACCCTCAAACCAAGAATGGCCAACATTCGCCCCTAGGGGGCACTACAGGCCATGCCGAAATTCCCATTTTCTGGTCAAAAATGTTCTAATTTGGTACATTAATAGTACAGGCCAAAAGGAATCCACAAACCAAGAATGACCGACATTCACCACTAGGTGGCGCTAGAGGCCAAGCCGAAATTCCCATTTTCTGGTCAAAAAAGTTATAATTTGGTACATTGATACTACAGGCCAACAGGAACCCACAAACCAAGTATGGCCCACATTCGCCATTAGGGGGCGCTACAGGCCACTCCCAAAATTTCGTTTTCTGGTCAAAAATTTTCTAATATGGTACATTGATACTACTGGCCAACAGGAACCCACAAACAAAGAATGGCCAACATTCGCCCCTAGGGGGCACTAGAGGCCACGCCGAAATTCCCATTTTATGGTCAAAAATGTTCTAATTTGGTACATTGATACTACAGGTCAACAGGAACCCTCAAACCAAGAATGGCCAACATTCACCCCTAGGGGGCGCTACAGGTAATTCCCAAAAGTCCCATTTTCTGGTCAAATATTTTCTAATTATGTACATTGATACTACAGGCCAACAGGAACCCACAAACCAAGAATGACCCACATTTGCCCATAGGAGGCGCTACAGGCCACGCCCCAAAAAATATTTTCAAAGTGATACCATTTCCACGCCATTTAACCAATTCTTTTGAATCTTGGTGTACATGCCTCATTTCTCATTGGGAACAAAAACGCCTCAAGGATCCATAAGGTATGATGGATTTTCCTGTAGACTGAAAATGTTTCGTTTAGGATTCAGACAGAAATACATGTTTTTTGGATTCATCCATTGAGAGGGTTTAACCCCAACCCTCTACTGATCAATTTGAAATGATTTGCCATTTTGAGGAGGAATCCGCATTGCTGCTTGCAGCTATATTTATTATTATTATTATTATTATTATTATTATTCTTCTCCTTGAGCCCCAATAGCTCAAAAAGTCACTGGTCAAAAATTTTCTAAATTGGCACATTGATACTCCATGCCAACGGGTACCCCCAAACCAAGAATGGCCCACATTCGCCCATAGGTGGCGCTACAGGCCACGCCCAAAAAAACAAAATTCAAAGTGATACAATTTCCACGCCATTTGTCCAAATCTTCTGAAATTTGGTGTACATGCCTCATTCCTCATGGGGAACAAAAAAGCCTCAAGAACCCATAACTTCCGCCATGATGGATTTTCCCGTACGTTGAAAATTTGCGAAAACCTACAAAACTCTTCTTCTCCTGAACCGTAGCTCCAATTGACTTGAAATTTGGTACACATGTGTAGAATGGACATCCTTGAAAACGTTACTTAGGAAAAATGAATACGATACAAAATGGCTGAAAGGGGCGTGTTTATGTAAATGTCCAAATTTTAACAATATATACGTGTCAATAAATCAAATGTAATTTTGACTGATGGTTTTTCAAACCTAACATGCTTCAAGATGACATCACTCTGAAGTACTGCGCAAAGAATGGCCAACATTCGCCCCTAGGGGGCGCTACAGGCCATGCCGAAATTCCCATTTTCTGGTCAAAAATGTTCTAATTTGGTACAATGGTACTACAGGCCAACAGGAACCCACAAACCAAGAATGGCCGACATTCGCCACTAGGGGGCGCTAAAGGCCACGCCAAAATTCCCGTTTTCTGGTCAAAAATGTTCTAATTTGGTACATTGATACTACAGGCCAACAGGAACCCACAAACCAAGAATGGCCAACATTCACCCCTAGGGGCGCTACAGGCCATGCCGAAATTCCCATTTTCTGGTCAAAAATGTTCTAATTTGGTACATTGATACTACAGGCCAACAGGAACCCACAAACCAAGAATGGCCAACATTCGCCATTAGGGAGCGCTACAGGTAATTCCCAAAAGTCCCATTTTCTGGTCAAACATTTTCTAATTTGGTACATTGATTCTACAGGCCAACAGGAACCCACAAACCAAGAATGGCCCACATTCGCCCCTAGGGGGCGCTACAGGCCACTCCAAAATTCCCATTTTCTGGTCAAATATTTTCTAATTTTGTACATTGATACTACAGGCCAACAGGAACCCACAAACCAAGAATGACCCACATTTGCCCATAGGTGGCGCTACAGGCCACGCCCCAAAAAAATATTTTCAAAGTGATACCATTTCCACGCCATTTGTCCAATTCTTCTGAAACTTGGTGTACATGCCTCATTTCTCATTGGGAACAAAAACGCCTCAAGGATCCATAAGGTCTGGTATGGATTTTCCTGTACATTGAAAATGTTTCGTTTAGGATTCAGACAGAAGTACATGTTTTTTGAATTCATCCATTGAGAGGGTTTATCCCCAACCCTCTACTGATCAATTTGAAATGATTTGCCATTTTGAGGAGGAATCCGCATTGCTGCTTGCAGCTATATTTATTATTATTATTATTATTATTATTCTTCTCCTTGAGCCCCAATAGCTCAAAAAGTCACTGGTCAAAAATTTTCTAAATTGGCACATTGATACTCCATGCCAACGGGTACCCCCAAACCAAGAATGGCCCACATTCGCCCATAGGTGGCGCTACAGGCCACGCCCAAAAAAACAAAATTCAAAGTGATACAATTTCCACGCCATTTGTCCAAATCTTCTGAAATTTGGTGTACATGCCTCATTCCTCATGGGGAACAAAAAAGCCTCAAGAACCCATAACTTCCGCCATGATGGATTTTCCCGTACGTTGAAAATTTGCGAAAACCTACAAAACTCTTCTTCTCCTGAACCGTAGCTCCAATTGACTTGAAATTTGGTACACATGTGTAGAATGGACATCCTTGAAAACGTTACTTAGGAAAAATGAATACGATACAAAATGGCTGAAAGGGGCGTGTTTATGTAAATGTCCAAATTTTAACAATATATACGTGTCAATAAATCAAATGTAATTTTGACTGATGGTTTTTCAAACCTAACATGCTTCAAGATGACATCACTCTGAAGTACTGTGCAAAGAATGGCCAACATTCGCCCCTAGGGGGCGCTACAGGCCATGCCGAAATTCCCATTTTCTGGTCTAAAATGTTCTAATTTGGTACAATGGTACTACAGGCCAACAGGAACCCACAAACCAAGAATGGCCGACATTCGCCACTAGGGGGCGCTAAAGGCCACGCCAAAATTCCCGTTTTCTGGTCAAAAATGTTCTAATTTGGTACATTGATACTACAGGCCAACAGGAACCCACAAACCAAGAATGGCCAACATTCACCCCTAGGGGGCGCTACAGGCCATGCCGAAATTCCCATTTTCTGGTCTAAAATGTTCTAATTTGGTACAATGGTACTACAGGCCAACAGGAACCCACAAACCAAGAATGGCCAACATTCGCCATTAGGGAGCGCTACAGGTAATTCCCAAAAGTCCCATTTTCTGGTCAAACATTTTCTAATTTGGTACATTGATTCTACAGGCCAAAAGGAACCCACAAACCAAGAATGGCCCACATTCGCCCCTAGGGGGCGCTACAGGCCACTCCAAAATTCCCATTTTCTGGTCAAATATTTTCTAATTTTGTACATTGATACTACAGGCCAACAGGAACCCACAAACCAAGAATGGCCCACATTCGACCATAGGTGGCGCTACAGGCCACGCCCCAAAAAAATATTTTCAAAGTGATACCATTTCCACGCCATTTGTCCAATTCTTCTGAAACTTGGTGTACATGCCTCATTTCTCATTGGGAACAAAAACGCCTCAAGGATCCATAAGGTCCGGTATGGATTTTCCTGTACATTGAAAATGTTTCGTTTAGGATTCAGACAGAAGTACATGTTTTTTGAATTCCTTAATTGGGAGGGTTTATCCCCAACCATCTACTGATCAATTTTAAATGATTTGCCATTTTGAGGAGGAATCCGCATTGTCTAGCTTTGACTTGAGCTATTATTTATTATTATTATTATTATTATTATTATTATTATTATTATTATTCTTCTTCTCCTTGAGCCCCAATAGCTCAAAAAGTCACTGGTCAAAAATTTTCTAAATTGGCACATTGATACTCCATGCCAACGGGTACCCCCAAACCAAGAATGGTCAACATTCGCCCATAGGTGGCGCTACAGGCCACGCCCAAAAAACAAAAATTCAAAGTGATATAATTTCCACCCCATTTGTCCAAATCTTCTGAAACTTTGTAAACATGCCTCATTTCTCATGGGGAACAAAAAAGCCTCAAGGACCCATACTTCTGCCATTATGGATTTTCCTGTACAGTGAAAATTTTGGAAAACCTACAAAACTCTTCTTCTCCTGAACCTCAGCTCCAATTGACTTGGAATTTGGCACACGTGTGTAGTATGTATGTCTTTCCAAACGTTACTTAGCAAAAATGAATACAATACAAAATGGCTGAAATGGACGTGTTTATGTAAATGTACACACAAAAGATGATCAAAAATTTTTAAAATCCCATTGATTTACAATGGCTGAGCAAAAGTGCTCCCTCTACTGGACAAATATGGTCCACATGTAAAATCCCATTCACTTACATTGGCTGAGCAAAGAGGCTCCCTCTACTGGAGTAACTCTGTCTACCACATGCAGCTCTTCTGTAGCAATCTCTCTAATGAAGCATTTCGGTCTCCTAGTGGGTGGAGCTCCAGACTTAGACTACAGAAGACATTTTGCGTCTGCATGGAGGTATGTCAAATCAATTGTGTGTCTTAATGCTTTCCAGTTTGAACATTCAAGCGATTTTACACTATTCAACTCAACAAAGGCAAAACAACTCAAATAAATGTTTTCGAGCAGTTTGTGTGACACAGCGAGCGAGCCGCGTCGCGTCTAACGTTCGCACGCCGATGAGAGTTCGCTTTCCCTTCTTGCGTTTCAACGGACAATTTCATACACCAAAATACATGATATATTGGGGTGTCTGCTATATCTCAAGTGAACAAACAGTTGATAAAGAAATCGGGTATCAATATATTGAATTATGAATTATTGAAGGGGTCTAGTGATGCCGCTGTGATGTCCTGTTAGATTTTTCTCTATCGAGACAGCGTTAACGTATCAAAACTTCCGAGTATGATGTTGTTTAATTGTCTCTGACAACACGCAATCCTCGAGGCGAGATCATTTTTGCTCGCATCTTCACGAAGGTTTGTTGGTTGTGTACAATGGTTGCCTGCTTGAACATTCAAGCGATTTTACACTATTCAACTCAACAAAGGCAAAACAACTCAAATAAATGTTTTCGAGCAGTTTGTGTGACACAGCGAGCGAGCCGCGTCGCGACTAACGCTCGCACGCCGATGAGAGTTCGCTTTCACAGCTTCATGCGTTTGAACGGACAATTTCATACACCAAAATACATGATATATTGGGGTGTCTGTTATGTATCAAGTGAACAAACAGTTGATAAAGAAATTGGGTATCAATATATTTAATTATGAATTATTGTGAACAACACGGATGCCGCTGTGGTGTCCTGTTAAGATTTTTCTCTCGAAACAGCGTTAACAGCTTAAACAAAATACTGCGTTATTTTTGCACATACAGATACATTTAATACATCGTCACAAACTATGAAAGTTGTACTTTTATTTGTTGTAAAATAAAGAAAATAAACCGTGTGCTCTTTGTCTAAGCGAATATCTTTCTGAAACACGTCACAAAAACTTACACAAACATGAAACATATGTCTAAAGAAAGTAGGGATGGGCTGATCAATCCTAACGTATCAAAACTTCCGAGAATGATGTTGTTTAATTGTCTCTGACAACACGCAAACCGCGAGGCGAGATCATTTTTGCTCGCATCATCATGAAGGTTTGTCGGTTGTATACAATGTTTGCCTGTTTGAACATTCAAGCGATTTTACACTATTCAACTCAACAAATGTCAAAACAACTCAAATACATGTTTGCGAGCTGTTTGTGTGACACAGCGAGCCGCGTCGCGTCTAACTCACGCACTCCGATGTCTTTCGCTGCTGCTTGCGTCTGAACGGACAATTTCATACAACAGAGTGTCAAAATACATGATATATTGAGGAGTCTGTTATGTCTCAAGTGAACAAACAGTTGAGAAAGAAATCTGGAATAATTATATTTTATTCTGGCATTATTCCAGATGACGTCCTGCTATATTTTTCTCTCGAAACAGCGGAAACAACTTAAACAAAATACTGCGTCATTTTTGCCCATACAGAAACATGCAAGACATCATTACGAACTATGAAATGTGTACTTTTATTTGTGTACACTTACAATAACAACAAAACCTTGTGCTTTTGTAAAATAAATAAACAGGGTGCTCAGTCTCTGTCTTCGCGATTATTTTTCTGAAACACGTCACAAAATTCAAGTGAACAAAATCAACCATTCACGCAGTCTGTATTTTATCATCTCACAATGAATACAAATGCAACAAGCATGGCACAAAACGAAAATAATGATACTTCTCAGTTCTCAAAAGATTAAACTGAACTGTGCCTTAAGTATCGTATCATGCGATAAAAGCCTCTTAAAGAGACAGTAACAATTTAGCCTTCGTCCTGAACATAGACATTCCCAAGTAATTGAGAAGTACAAATGGTATTATTTTAAGTTTTTTTTATTTCTCTCTTACCTTGTAAAATGCCACGTTTTTGAATGGCATGTAAACACAATCACTCCATTTTTTTCACTGGATCTGTTGCTATTTTAATGATTTAAAAATCAAAGCACTGACCATTTAAAGTGTGAGCTTGTAGGCTACATTTTGAAATAGTTATAAACAGTCACAGCTATACAGTGTTATTATGTGCCTAGATAGTCTTTCAAATAAAATTGCTTGTGATATGCTTATGTAAATCACACAAAAAAAACAGAAAAAAAATCTTAAGAGAGAAGTGAAAGTGAAAGTAGAGATTTTCAAAGTGATTTTTCATTCAAAGTGATACAATTTCCACGCCATTTGTCTAAATCTTCTGAAACTTGGTGTACATGCCTCATTCCTCATGGGGAACAAAAAAGCCTTAAGGACCCATAACTTTCACCATGATGGATTTTCCCGTACGTTGAAAATTTGCGAAAACCTAAAAATACTCTTCTTCTCCTGAACCGTAGCTCCAATTGACTTGAAATTTGGTACACATTTGTAGAATGGACATCCTTGAAAACATTACTTAGGAAAAATGAATGTGATACAAAATGTCTGAAAGGGGCGTGTTTATGTAAATGTCCAAATTTTAACAATATATACCTGTCAATAAATCAAATGTAATTTTGACTGATGGTTTTTCAAACCTAACATGCTTCAAGATGACATCACTCTGAAGTACTGCGCAAAGAATGGCCGACATTCGCCCCTAGGGGGCGCTACAGGCCATGTCGAAATTCCCATTTTCTGGTCTAAAATGTTCTAATTTGGTACAATGGTACTACAGGCCAACAGGAACCCACAAACCAAGAATGGCCGACATTCGCCACTAGGGGGCGCTAAAGGCCACGCCAAAATTCCCGTTTTCTGGTCAAATTTTTTTTTAATTTGGTACATTGATACTACAGGCAGACAGGAACCCACAAACCAAGAATGGACAACATTCACCCCTAGGGGGCGCTACAGGCCATGCCAAAATTCCCATTTTCTGGTCAAAAATGTTCTAATTTGGTACACTGATACTACATGCCAACAGGAACCCACAAACCACGAATGGCCAACATTCGCCATTAGGGGGCGCTACAGGTAATTCCAAAAATCCCATTTTCTGGTCAAACATTTTCTAATTTGGTGTATTGATTCTACAGGCCGACAGGAACCCACAAACCAAGAAAGGCCCACATTCGCCCCTAGGGGGCGCTACAGGCCACTCCAAAATTCCCATTTTCTGGTCAAATATTTTCTAATTTTGTACATTTATACTACAGGCCAACAGGAACCCACAAACCAAGAATGACCAACATTTGCCCATAGGTGGCGCTACAGGCCACGCCCCAAATTTTTTTTTTCAAAATGATATAATATCCACCCCATTTGTCCAATTCTTCTGAAACTTGGTGTACATGCCGCATTTCTCATTGGGAACAAAAAAGCCTCAAGGATCCATAAGGTCCGGTATGGATTTTCCTGTACATTGAAAATGTTTTGTTTAGGAATCAGACGAAGACATGTTTTTTTGAATTCCTTAATTGGGAGGGTTTATCCCCAACCATCTACTGATCAATTTTAAATGATTTGCCATTTTGAGGAGGAATCCGCATTGCTGCTTGCAGCTATATTTATTATTATTATTATTATTATTCTTCTCCTTGAGCCCCAATAGCTCAAAAAGTCACTGGTCAAAAATTTTCTAAATTGGCACATTGATACTCCATGCCAACGGGTACCCCCAAACCAAGAATGGCCCACATTCGCCCATAGGTGGCGCTACAGGCCACGCCCAAAAAAACAAAATTCAAAGTGATACAATTTCCACGCCATTTGTCCAAATCTTCTGAAATTTGGTGTACATGCCTCATTCCTCATGGGGAACAAAAAAGCCTCAAGAACCCATAACTTCCGCCATGATGGATTTTCCCGTACGTTGAAAATTTGCGAAAACCTACAAAACTCTTCTTCTCCTGAACCGTAGCTCCAATTGACTTGAAATTTGGTACACATGTGTAGAATGGACATCCTTGAAAACGTTACTTAGGAAAAATGAATACGATACAAAATGGCTGAAAGGGGCGTGTTTATGTAAATGTCCAAATTTTAACAATATATACGTGTCAATAAATCAAATGTAATTTTGACTGATGGTTTTTCAAACCTAACATGCTTAAAGATGACATCACTCTGAAGTACTGTGCAAAGAATGGCCATGCCAAAATTCCCATTTTCTGGTCAAAAATGTTCTAATTTGGTAAATTAATAGTACAGGCCAACAGGAATCCACAAACCAAGAATGACCGACATACGCCACTAGGGGGCACTACAGGACAAGCCAAAATTCCCATTTTCTGGTCAAAAATGTTCTAATTCGGTACAAGAATAGTACAGGCCAACAGGAATCCACAAACCAAGAATGACCGACATTCGCCACTAGGGGGCACTACAGGACAAGCCAAAATTCCCATTTTCTGGTCAAAAATTTTCTAATTTGGTACTTTGATACTACAGGCCAACAGGAACCCACATACCAAGTGTGGCCCACATTCGCCCTTAGGGGGCGCTACAGGCTACTCCAAAATTTCGTTTTCTGGTCAAAAACGTTCTAATTTGGTACATTGATACTGCAGGTCAACAGGAACCCTCAAACCAAGAATGGCCAACATTCGCCCCTAGGGGGCACTACAGGCCATGCCGAAATTCCCATTTTCTGGTCAAAAATGTTCTAATTTGGTACATTAATAGTACAGGCCAAAAGGAATCCACAAACCAAGAATGACCGACATTCACCACTAGGTGGCGCTAGAGGCCAAGCCGAAATTCCCATTTTCTGGTCAAAAAAGTTATAATTTGGTACATTGATACTACAGGCCAACAGGAACCCACAAACCAAGTATGGCCCACATTCGCCATTAGGGGGCGCTACAGGCCACTCCCAAAATTTCGTTTTCTGGTCAAAAATTTTCTAATATGGTACATTGATACTACTGGCCAACAGGAACCCACAAACAAAGAATGGCCAACATTCGCCCCTAGGGGGCACTAGAGGCCACGCCGAAATTCCCATTTTATGGTCAAAAATGTTCTAATTTGGTACATTGATACTACAGGTCAACAGGAACCCTCAAACCAAGAATGGCCAACATTCACCCCTAGGGGGCGCTACAGGTAATTCCCAAAAGTCCCATTTTCTGGTCAAATATTTTCTAATTATGTACATTGATACTACAGGCCAACAGGAACCCACAAACCAAGAATGACCCACATTTGCCCATAGGTGGCGCTACAGGCCACGCCCCAAAAAATATTTTCAAAGTGATACCATTTCCACGCCATTTAACCAATTCTTCTGAAACTTGGTGTACATGCCTCATTTCTCATTGGGAACAAAAACGCCTCAAGGATCCATAAGGTATGTATGGATTTTCCTGTACACTGAAAATGTTTCGTTTAGGATTCAGACAGAAATACATGTTTTTTGGATTCATCCATTGAGAGGGTTTAACCCCAACCCTCTACTGATCAATTTGAAATGATTTGCCATTTTGAGGAGGAATCCGCATTGCTGCTTGCAGCTATATTTATTATTATTATTATTATTATTCTTCTCCTTGAGCCCCAATAGCTCAAAAAGTCACTGGTCAAAAATTTTCTAAATTGGCACATTGATACTCCATGCCAACGGGTACCCCCAAACCAAGAATGGCCCACATTCGCCCATAGGTGGCGCTACAGGCCACGCCCAAAAAAACAAAATTCAAAGTGATACAATTTCCACGCCATTTGTCCAAATCTTCTGAAATTTGGTGTACATGCCTCATTCCTCATGGGGAACAAAAAAGCCTCAAGAACCCATAACTTCCGCCATGATGGATTTTCCCGTACGTTGAAAATTTGCGAAAACCTACAAAACTCTTCTTCTCCTGAACCGTAGCTCCAATTGACTTGAAATTTGGTACACATGTGTAGAATGGACATCCTTGAAAACGTTACTTAGGAAAAATGAATACGATACAAAATGGCTGAAAGGGGCGTGTTTATGTAAATGTCCAAATTTTAACAATATATACGTGTCAATAAATCAAATGTAATTTTGACTGATGGTTTTTCAAACCTAACATGCTTAAAGATGACATCACTCTGAAGTACTGTGCAAAGAATGGCCATGCCAAAATTCCCATTTTCTGGTCAAAAATGTTCTAATTTGGTAAATTAATAGTACAGGCCAACAGGAATCCACAAACCAAGAATGACCGACATACGCCACTAGGGGGCACTACAGGACAAGCCAAAATTCCCATTTTCTGGTCAAAAATGTTCTAATTCGGTACAAGAATAGTACAGGCCAACAGGAATCCACAAACCAAGAATGACCGACATTCGCCACTAGGGGGCACTACAGGACAAGCCAAAATTCCCATTTTCTGGTCAAAAATTTTCTAATTTGGTACTTTGATACTACAGGCCAACAGGAACCCACATACCAAGTGTGGCCCACATTCGCCCTTAGGGGGCGCTACAGGCTACTCCAAAATTTCGTTTTCTGGTCAAAAACGTTCTAATTTGGTACATTGATACTGCAGGTCAACAGGAACCCTCAAACCAAGAATGGCCAACATTCGCCCCTAGGGGGCACTACAGGCCATGCCGAAATTCCCATTTTCTGGTCAAAAATGTTCTAATTTGGTACATTAATAGTACAGGCCAAAAGGAATCCACAAACCAAGAATGACCGACATTCACCACTAGGTGGCGCTAGAGGCCAAGCCGAAATTCCCATTTTCTGGTCAAAAAAGTTATAATTTGGTACATTGATACTACAGGCCAACAGGAACCCACAAACCAAGTATGGCCCACATTCGCCATTAGGGGGCGCTACAGGCCACTCCCAAAATTTCGTTTTCTGGTCAAAAATTTTCTAATATGGTACATTGATACTACTGGCCAACAGGAACCCACAAACAAAGAATGGCCAACATTCGCCCCTAGGGGGCACTAGAGGCCACGCCGAAATTCCCATTTTATGGTCAAAAATGTTCTAATTTGGTACATTGATACTACAGGTCAACAGGAACCCTCAAACCAAGAATGGCCAACATTCACCCCTAGGGGGCGCTACAGGTAATTCCCAAAAGTCCCATTTTCTGGTCAAATATTTTCTAATTATGTACATTGATACTACAGGCCAACAGGAACCCACAAACCAAGAATGACCCACATTTGCCCATAGGAGGCGCTACAGGCCACGCCCCCAAAAAATATTTTCAAAGTGATACCATTTCCACGCCATTTAACCAATTCTTTTGAATCTTGGTGTACATGCCTCATTTCTCATTGGGAACAAAAACGCCTCAAGGATCCATAAGGTATGATGGATTTTCCTGTAGACTGAAAATGTTTCGTTTAGGATTCAGACAGAAATACATGTTTTTTGGATTCATCCATTGAGAGGGTTTAACCCCAACCCTCTACTGATCAATTTGAAATGATTTGCCATTTTGAGGAGGAATCCGCATTGCTGCTTGCAGCTATATTTATTATTATTATTATTATTCTTCTTCTCCTTGAGCCCCAATAGCTCAAAAAGTCACTGGTCAAAAATTTTCTAAATTGGCACATTGATACTCCATGCCAACGGGTACCCCCAAACCAAGAATGGCCCACATTCGCCCATAGGTGGCGCTACAGGCCACGCCCAAAAAAACAAAATTCAAAGTGATACAATTTCCACGCCATTTGTCCAAATCTTCTGAAACTTGGTGTACATGCCTCATTCCTCATGGGGAACAAAAAAGCCTCAAGAACCCATAACTTCCGCCATGATGGATTTTCCCGTACGTTGAAAATTTGCGAAAACCTACAAAACTCTTCTTCTCCTGAACCGTAGCTCCAATTGACTTGAAATTTGGTACACATGTGTAGAATTGACAGTCTTTGAAAACGTTACTTAGGAAAAATGAATACGATACAAAATGGCTGAAAGGGGCGTGTTTATGTAAATGTCCAAATTTTAACAATATATACGTGTCAATAAATCAAATGTAATTTTGACTGATGGTTTTTCAAACCTAACATGCTTCAAGATGACATCACTCTGAAGTACTGCGCAAAGAATGGCCAACATTCGCCCCTAGGGGGCGCTACAGGCCATGCCGAAATTCCCATTTTCTGGTCTAAAATGTTCTAATTTGGTACAATGGTACTACAGGCCAACAGGAACCCACAAACCAAGAATGGCCGACATTCGCCACTAGGGGGCGCTAAAGGCCACGCCAAAATTCCCGTTTTCTGGTCAAAAATGTTCTAATTTGGTACATTGATACTACAGGCCAACAGGAACCCACAAACCAAGAATGGCCAACATTCACCCCTAGGGGGCGCTACAGGCCATGCCGAAATTCCCATTTTCTGGTCTAAAATGTTCTAATTTGGTACAATGGTACTACAGGCCAACAGGAACCCACAAACCAAGAATGGCCAACATTCGCCATTAGGGGGCGCTACAGGTAATTCCCAAAAGTCCCATTTTCTGGTCAAACATTTTCTAATTTGGTACATTGATTCTACAGGCCAACAGGAACCCACAAACCAAGAATGGCCCACATTCGCCCCTAGGGGGCGCTACAGGCCACTCCAAAATTCCCATTTTCTGGTCAAATATTTTCTAATTTTGTACATTGATACTACAGGCCAACAGGAACCCACAAACCAAGAATGGCCCACATTCGACCATAGGTGGCGCTACAGGCCACGCCCCAAAAAATATTTTCAAAGTGATACCATTTCCACGCCATTTGTCCAATTCTTCTGAAACTTGGTGTACATGCCTCATTTCTCATTGGGAACAAAAAAGCCTCAAGGATCCATAAGGTCCGGTATGGATTTTCCTGTACATTGAAAATGTTTCGTTTAGGATTCAGACAAAGACATGTTTTTTGAATTCCTTAATTGGGAGGGTTTATCCCCAACCATCTACTGATCAATTTTAAATGATTTGCCATTTTGAGGAGGAATCCGCATTGCTGCTTGCAGCTATATTTATTATTATTATTATTATTATTCTTCTCCTTGAGCCCCAATAGCTCAAAAAGTCACTGGTCAAAAATTTTCTAAATTGGCACATTGATACTCCATGCCAACGGGTACCCCCAAACCAAGAATGGCCCACATTCGCCCATAGGTGGCGCTACAGGCCACGCCCAAAAAAACAAAATTCAAAGTGATACAATTTCCACGCCATTTGTCCAAATCTTCTGAAATTTGGTGTACATGCCTCATTCCTCATGGGGAACAAAAAAGCCTCAAGAACCCATAACTTCCGCCATGATGGATTTTCCCGTACGTTGAAAATTTGCGAAAACCTACAAAACTCTTCTTCTCCTGAACCGTAGCTCCAATTGACTTGAAATTTGGTACACATGTGTAGAATGGACATCCTTGAAAACGTTACTTAGGAAAAATGAATACGATACAAAATGGCTGAAAGGGGCGTGTTTATGTAAATGTCCAAATTTTAACAATATATACGTGTCAATAAATCAAATGTAATTTTGACTGATGGTTTTTCAAACCTAACATGCTTAAAGATGACATCACTCTGAAGTACTGTGCAAAGAATGGCCATGCCAAAATTCCCATTTTCTGGTCAAAAATGTTCTAATTTGGTAAATTAATAGTACAGGCCAACAGGAATCCACAAACCAAGAATGACCGACATACGCCACTAGGGGGCACTACAGGACAAGCCAAAATTCCCATTTTCTGGTCAAAAATGTTCTAATTCGGTACAAGAATAGTACAGGCCAACAGGAATCCACAAACCAAGAATGACCGACATTCGCCACTAGGGGGCACTACAGGACAAGCCAAAATTCCCATTTTCTGGTCAAAAATTTTCTAATTTGGTACTTTGATACTACAGGCCAACAGGAACCCACATACCAAGTGTGGCCCACATTCGCCCTTAGGGGGCGCTACAGGCTACTCCAAAATTTCGTTTTCTGGTCAAAAACGTTCTAATTTGGTACATTGATACTGCAGGTCAACAGGAACCCTCAAACCAAGAATGGCCAACATTCGCCCCTAGGGGGCACTACAGGCCATGCCGAAATTCCCATTTTCTGGTCAAAAATGTTCTAATTTGGTACATTAATAGTACAGGCCAAAAGGAATCCACAAACCAAGAATGACCGACATTCACCACTAGGTGGCGCTAGAGGCCAAGCCGAAATTCCCATTTTCTGGTCAAAAAAGTTATAATTTGGTACATTGATACTACAGGCCAACAGGAACCCACAAACCAAGTATGGCCCACATTCGCCATTAGGGGGCGCTACAGGCCACTCCCAAAATTTCGTTTTCTGGTCAAAAATTTTCTAATATGGTACATTGATACTACTGGCCAACAGGAACCCACAAACAAAGAATGGCCAACATTCGCCCCTAGGGGGCACTAGAGGCCACGCCGAAATTCCCATTTTATGGTCAAAAATGTTCTAATTTGGTACATTGATACTACAGGTCAACAGGAACCCTCAAACCAAGAATGGCCAACATTCACCCCTAGGGGGCGCTACAGGTAATTCCCAAAAGTCCCATTTTCTGGTCAAATATTTTCTAATTATGTACATTGATACTACAGGCCAACAGGAACCCACAAACCAAGAATGACCCACATTTGCCCATAGGTGGCGCTACAGGCCACGCCCCAAAAAAATATTTTCAAAGTGATACCATTTCCACGCCATTTAACCAATTCTTTTGAATCTTGGTGTACATGCCTCATTTCTCATTGGGAACAAAAACGCCTCAAGGATCCATAAGGTCCGATGATGGATTTTCCTGTACACTGAAAATGTTTCGTTTAGGATTCAGACAGAAATACATGTTTTTTGGATTCATCCATTGAGAGGGTTTAACCCCAACCCTCTACTGATCAATTTTAAATGATTTGCCATTTTGAGGAGGAATCCGCATTGCTGCTTGCAGCTATATTTATATATTATTATTATTATTCTTCTCCTTGAGCCCCAATAGCTCAAAAAGTCACTGGTCAAAAATTTTCTAAATTGGCACATTGATACTCCATGCCAACGGGTACCCCCAAACCAAGAATGGCCCACATTCGCCCATAGGTGGCGCTACAGGCCACGCCCAAAAAAACAAAATTTCAAAGTGATACCATTTCCACGCCATTTGTCCAAATCTTCTGAAACTTGGTGTACATGCCTCATTTCTCATGGGGAACAAAAAAGCCTCAAGAACCCATAACTTCCGCCATGATGGATTTTTCCGTACGTTGAAAATTTGCGAAAACCTACAAAACTCTTCTTCTCCTGAACCGTAGCTCCAATTGACTTGAAATTTGGTACACATGTGTAGAATTGAAGTCTTTGAAAACGTTACTTAGGAAAAATGAATACGATACAAAATGGCTGAAAGGGGCGTGTTTATGTAAATGTCCAAATTTTAACAATATATACGTGTCAATAAATCAAATGTAATTTTGACTGATGGTTTTTCAAACCTAACATGCTTCAAGATGACATCACTCTGAAGTACTGCGCAAAGAATGGCCAACATTCGCCCCTAGGGGGCGCTACAGGCCATGCCGAAATTCCCATTTTCTGGTCTAAAATGTTCTAATTTGGTACAATGGTACTACAGGCCAACAGGAACCCACAAACCAAGAATGGCCGACATTCGCCACTAGGGGGCGCTAAAGGCCACGCCAAAATTCCCGTTTTCTGGTCAAAAATGTTCTAATTTGGTACATTGATACTACAGGCCAACAGGAACCCACAAACCAAGAATGGCCAACATTCACCCCTAGGGGGCGCTACAGGCCATGCCGAAATTCCCATTTTCTGGTCTAAAATGTTCTAATTTGGTACAATGGTACTACAGGCCAACAGGAACCCACAAACCAAGAATGGCCAACATTCGCCATTAGGGGGCGCTACAGGTAATTCCCAAAAGTCCCATTTTCTGGTCAAACATTTTCTAATTTGGTACATTGATTCTACAGGCCAAAAGGAACCCACAAACCAAGAATGGCCCACATTCGCCCCTAGGGGGCGCTACAGGCCACTCCAAAATTCCCATTTTCTGGTCAAATATTTTCTAATTTTGTACATTGATACTACAGGCCAACAGGAACCCACAAACCAAGAATGGCCCACATTCGACCATAGGTGGTGCTACAGGCCACGCCCCAAAAAAATATTTTCAAAGTGATACCATTTCCACGCCATTTGTCCAATTCTTCTGAAACTTGGTGTACATGCCTCATTTCTCATTGGGAACAAAAAAGCCTCAAGGATCCATAAGGTCCGGTATGGATTTTCCTGTACATTGAAAATGTTTCGTTTAGGATTCAGACAAAGACATGTTTTTTTGAATTCCTTAATTGGGAGGGTTTATCCCCAACCATCTACTGATCAATTTTAAATGATTTGCCATTTTGAGGAGGAATCCGCATTGCTGCTTGCAGCTATATTTATTATTATTATTATTATTATTCTTCTCCTTGAGCCCCAATAGCTCAAAAAGTCACTGGTCAAAAATTTTCTAAATTGGCACATTGATACTCCATGCCAACGGGTACCCCCAAACCAAGAATGGCCCACATTCGCCCATAGGTGGCGCTACAGGCCACGCCCAAAAAAACAAAATTCAAAGTGATACAATTTCCACGCCATTTGTCCAAATCTTCTGAAATTTGGTGTACATGCCTCATTCCTCATGGGGAACAAAAAAGCCTCAAGAACCCATAACTTCCGCCATGATGGATTTTCCCGTACGTTGAAAATTTGCGAAAACCTACAAAACTCTTCTTCTCCTGAACCGTAGCTCCAATTGACTTGAAATTTGGTACACATGTGTAGAATGGACATCCTTGAAAACGTTACTTAGGAAAAATGAATACGATACAAAATGGCTGAAAGGGGCGTGTTTATGTAAATGTCCAAATTTTAACAATATATACGTGTCAATAAATCAAATGTAATTTTGACTGATGGTTTTTCAAACCTAACATGCTTCAAGATGACATCACTCTGAAATACTGCGCAAAGAATGGCCAACATTCGCCAGTCAGCCATTCAGGTCAATGTTCTAATTTGGTACATGTACTACAGGCCAACAGGAACCCACAGACCAATTGCCCATTTTCTGGTCAAAAATGTTCTAATTTGGTACATTGATACTACAGGCCAACAGGAACCCACAAACCAAGAATGGCCAACATTCACTAGGTACAGGCCATGCAATTCATTCTGGTCAATGTTCATTGGTACATGTACTACAGCCAGGAACCCACAACCGAATGGCCAACATTGCCATTAGGGCTACAGGTAATTCCAAAATCCATTTTCTGGTCAAACATTTTCTAATTTGGTACATTGATTCTATAGGCCGACAGGAACCCACAAACCAAGAATGGCCCACATTCGCCCCTAGGGGCGCTACAGGCCACTCCAAAATTCCCATTTTCTGGTCAAATATTTTCTAATTTTGTACATTGATACTACAGGCCAACAGGAACCCACAAACCAAGAATGGCCCACATTTGCCCATAGGTGGCGCTACAGGCCACGCCCCAAAAATATTTTCAAAGTGATACCATTTCCACGCCATTTGTCCAATTCTTCTGAAACTTGGTGTACATGCCTCATTTCTCATTGGGAACAAAAAAGCCTCAAGGATCCATAAGGTCCGTATGATGGATTTTCCTGTACACTGAAAATGTTTCGTTTAGGATTCAGACAGAAATACCTGTTTTTTGGATTCATCCATTGAGAGGGTTTAACCCCAACCCTCTACTGATCAATTTTAAATGATTTGCCATTTTGAGGAGGAATCCGCATTGCTGCTTGCAGCTATATTTATTATTATTATTATTATTACTTCTTCTCCTTGAGCCCCAATAGCTCAAAAAGTCACTGGTCAAAAATTTTCTAAATTGGCACATTGATACTCCATGCCAACGGGTACCCCCAAACCAAGAATGGCCCACATTCGCCCATAGGTGGCGCTACAGGCCACGCCCAAAAAAACAAAATTCAAAGTGATACAATTTCCACGCCATTTGTCCAAATCTTCTGAAATTTGGTGTACATGCCTCATTCCTCATGGGGAACAAAAAAGCCTCAAGAACCCATAACTTCCGCCATGATGGATTTTCCCGTACGTTGAAAATTTGCGAAAACCTACAAAACTCTTCTTCTCCTGAACCGTAGCTCCAATTGACTTGAAATTTGGTACACATGTGTAGAATGGACATCCTTGAAAACGTTACTTAGGAAAAATGAATACGATACAAAATGGCTGAAAGGGGCGTGTTTATGTAAATGTCCAAATTTTAACAATATATACGTGTCAATAAATCAAATGTAATTTTGACTGATGGTTTTTCAAACCTAACATGCTTCAAGATGACATCACTCTGAAGTACTGTGCAAAGAATGGCCATGCCAAAATTCCCATTTTCTGGTCAAAATGTTCTAATTTGGTAAAAATAGTACAGGCCACGGAATCCACAAACCAAGAATGACCGACATGCCACTAGGGGCACTACAGGACAAGCCAAAATTCCCATTTTCTGGTCTAAAATGTTCTAATTTGGTACAATGAATAGTACAGGCCAACAGGAATCCACAAACCAAGAATGACCGACATTCGCCACTAGGGGGCACTACAGGACAAGCCAAAATTCCCATTTTCTGGTCAAAAATTTTCTAATTTGGTACTTTGATACTACAGGCCAACAGGAACCCACATACCAAGTGTGGCCCACATTCGCCCTTAGGGGGCGCTACAGGCTACTCCAAAATTTCGTTTTCTGGTCAAAAACGTTCTAATTTGGTACATTGATACTGCAGGTCAACAGGAACCCTCAAACCAAGAATGGCCAACATTCGCCCCTAGGGGGCACTACAGGCCATGCCGAAATTCCCATTTTCTGGTCAAAAATGTTCTAATTTGGTACATTAATAGTACAGGCCAAAAGGAATCCACAAACCAAGAATGACCGACATTCACCACTAGGTGGCGCTAGAGGCCAAGCCGAAATTCCCATTTTCTGGTCAAAAAAGTTATAATTTGGTACATTGATACTACAGGCCAACAGGAACCCACAAACCAAGTATGGCCCACATTCGCCATTAGGGGGCGCTACAGGCCACTCCCAAAATTTCGTTTTCTGGTCAAAAATTTTCTAATATGGTACATTGATACTACTGGCCAACAGGAACCCACAAACAAAGAATGGCCAACATTCGCCCCTAGGGGGCACTAGAGGCCACGCCGAAATTCCCATTTTATGGTCAAAAATGTTCTAATTTGGTACATTGATACTACAGGTCAACAGGAACCCTCAAACCAAGAATGGCCAACATTCACCCCTAGGGGGCGCTACAGGTAATTCCCAAAAGTCCCATTTTCTGGTCAAATATTTTCTAATTATGTACATTGATACTACAGGCCAACAGGAACCCACAAACCAAGAATGACCCACATTTGCCCATAGGAGGCGCTACAGGCCACGCCCCAAAAAATATTTTCAAAGTGATACCATTTCCACGCCATTTAACCAATTCTTTTGAATCTTGGTGTACATGCCTCATTTCTCATTGGGAACAAAAACGCCTCAAGGATCCATAAGGTATGTATGGATTTTCCTGTAGACTGAAAATGTTTCGTTTAGGATTCAGACAGAAATACATGTTTTTTGGATTCATCCATTGAGAGGGTTTAACCCCAACCCTCTACTGATCAATTTGAAATGATTTGCCATTTTGAGGAGGAATCCGCATTGCTGCTTGCAGCTATATTTATTATTATAATTCTTCTTCTCCTTGAGCCCCAATAGCTCAAAAAGTCACTGGTCAAAAATGTTCTAAATTGGCACATTGATACTCCATGCCAACGGGTACCCCCAAACCAAGAATGGTCCAAATTCGCCCATAGGTGGCGCTATAGGCCAGGCCCAAAAAATTAATTTTCAAAGTGATACCATTTCCATGCCATTTGTCCAAATCTTCTGAAACTTGGTGTACATGCCTCATTCCTCATGGGGAACAAAAAAGCCTCAAGGACCCATAACTTCCGCCATGATGGATTTTCCCGTACGTTGAAAATTTGTGAAAACCTACAAAACTCTTCTTCTCCTGAACCGTAGCTCCAATTGACTTGAAATTTGGTACACATGTGTAGAATTGAAGTCTTTGAAAACGTTACTTAGGAAAAATGAATACGATACAAAATGGCTGAAAGGGGCGTGTTTATGTAAATGTCCAAATTTTAACAATATATACGTGTCAATAAATCAAATGTAATTTTGACTGATGGTTTTTCAAACCTAACATGCTTAAAGATGACATCACTCTGAAGTACTGTGCAAAGAATGGCCATGCCAAAATTCCCATTTTCTAGTCAAAAATGTTCTAATTTGGTAAATTAATAGTACAGGCCAACAGGAATCCACAAACCAAGAATGACCGACATACGCCACTAGGGGGCACTACAGGACAAGCCAAAATTCCCATTTACTGGTCAAAAACGTTCTAATTTGGTACATTGATACTACAGGTCTACAGGAACCCTCAAACAAAGAATGGCCAACATTCGCCCCTAGGGGGCACTACAGGCCATGCCGAAATTCCCATTTTCTGGTCAAAAATGTTCTAATTTGGTACATTAATAGTACAGGCCAACAGGAATCCACAAACCAAGAATGACCGACATTCACCACTAGGTGGCGCTAGAGGCCAAGCCGAAATTCCCATTTACTGGTCAAAAAAGTTATAATTTGGTACATTGATACTACAGGCCAACAGGAACCCTCAAACCAAGTATGGCCTACATTCGCCCTTAGGGGGCGCTACAGGCCACTCCCAAAATTTCATTTTCTGGTCAAAAATTTTCTAATATGGTACATTGATACTACTGGCCAACAGGAACCCACAAACAAAGAATGGCCAACATTCGCCCCTAGGGGGCACTAGAGGCCACGCCGAAATTCCCATTTTATGGTCAAAAATGTTCTAATTTGGTACATTGATACTACAGGTCAACAGGAACCCTCAAACCAAGAATGGCCAACATTCACCCCTAGGGGGCGCTACAGGAGATGCCGATATTCCCATTTTCTGGTCAAAAATGTTCTAATTTGGTATATTGATACTACATGCCAACAGGAACCCACAAACCAAGAATGGCCAACATTCACCCCTAGGGGGCGCTACAGGTAATTCCCAAATGTCCCATTTTCTGGTCAAATATTTTCTAATTATGTACATTGATACTACAGGCCAACAGGAACCCACAAACCAAGAATGACCCACATTTGCCCATAGGAGGCGCTACAGGCCACGCCCCCAAAAAATATTTTCAAAGTGATACCATTTCCACGCCATTTAACCAATTCTTTTGAATCTTTGTGTACATGCCTCATTTCTCATTGGGAACAAAAAAGCCTCAAGGATCCATAAGGTATGATGGATTTTCCTGTACACTGAAAATGTTTCGTTTAGGATTCAGACAGAAATACGTGTTTTTTGGATTCATCCATTGAGAGGGTTTAACCGCAACCCTCTACTGATCAATTTTAAATGATTTGCCATTTTGAGGAGGAATTCGCATTGCTGCTTGCAGCTATATTTATTATTATTATTCTCCTTGAGCCCAAATAGCTCAAAAAGTCACTGGTCAAAAATTTTCTAAATTGGCACATTGATACTCCATGCCAACGGGTACCCCCAAACCAAGAACGGTCAATATTCACCCATAGGTGGCGCTACAGGCCACGCCCAAAAAAAATATTTTCAAAGTGATACCATTTCCACGCCATTTGTCCAAATCTTCTGAAACTTGGTAAACATGCCTCATTTCTCATGGGGAACAAAAAATCCTCAAGGACCCATACTTCTGCCATTATGGATTTTCCTGTACAGTGAAAATTTTGGAAAACCTAAAAAACTCTTCTTCTCCTGAATCTTAGCTCCAATTGACTTGGAATTTGGCACACGTGTGTAGTATGTATGTCTTTCCAAACGTTACTTAGCAAAAATGAATACAATACAAAATGGCTGAAATGGACGTGTTTATGTAAATGTACACACAAAAGAACTCACATCAACAAAAATCACATAAATGCAACATAAAAAGTAACCCATAACACTCCAGTGGTTTAATCCATACTTTTCAGAGCTGAGATATTCTTCTAAACATCTTTATTCAATTTCTGCAGAAGAAAGTCGTACACATCTGGGACTGCATGAGGGTGAGGAAATGATCAAATATCCCTTTAACATTCACTTATTTTTACAATGCATAAAATGAATGCTAATTTGGTACATTGATACTACAGGCCAACAGGAACCCACAAACCAAGAATGGCCAACATTCGCCCCTAGGGGGCGCTACAGGCCACGTCAAAATTCCCATTTTCTGGTCAAAAATTTTCTAATTTGGTACATTGATAGTACAGGCCAACAGGAACACACAAACCAAGAATGGAACACATTCGCTAATAGGGGGCGCTACAGGAAATGCAAAAATTCTCATTTTCCGGTCAAAAATTTTCTAATTTGGTACAATGATACTGCAGGCCAACAGGAACCCACAAACCAAGAATTGCCCACATTCGCCCTTTAGGGGGCGCTACAGACCATGCCCAAAAGTCTCATTTTCTGTTCAAAAATGTTCTAAATTGCTACTTTGATACTACAGGCCAACAGGAAACCACAAATCAAGAATGGCCCACATTCACCCTTAGGGGGCACTACAGACCACGCCCAAATGTCCAATTTTCAAACTGATGGCATTTTCACCCAATTTGTCAAATTCGTCTGAAACTTAATGTACATTCCTCATTTCTCATTGGAAACAAAAAAGCCTCAAGGATCCATAATGTCCGGTATGATGAATTTTTCTGTACACTGAAAATGTTTAGTTTAGGATTCAGACAGAAATACGTGTTTTTTGGATTCATCCATTGAGAGGGTTTAACCCCAACCCGCTACTGATCAGTTTTAAATGATTTGCCATTTTGAGGATGAATCCGCATTGCTGCTTGCAGCTACATTTATTATTATTCTTCTACTTGAGCCCAAATAGCTCAAAAACTCACTGGTCAAAAGTTTTCTAAATTGGCACATTGATACTCCATGCCAACGGGTACCCCCAAACCAAGAATGGTCAACATTCGCCCATAGGTGGCGCTACAGGCCACGCCCAAAAAAAATATTTTCAAAGTGATACCATTTCCACGGCATTTGTCCAAATCTTCTGAAACTTGGTAAACATGCCTCATTTCTCATGGGGAACAAAAAAGCCTCAAGGACCCATACTTCTGCCATTTATGGATTTTCCTGTACAGTGAAAATTTTGGAAAACCTAAAAAACTCTTCTTCTCCTGAATCTTAGCTCCAATTGACTTGGAATTTGGCACACGTGTGTAGTATGTATGTCTTTCCAAACGTTACTTAGCAAAAATGAATACAATACAAAATGGCTGAAATGGACGTGTTTATGTAAATGTACACACAAAAGATGATCAAAAATTTTAAAAATCCCATTGATTTACAATGGCTGAGCAAAAGTGCCCCCTCTACTGGATAAATACGGTCCACATGTAAAATCCCAATCACTTACATTGGCTGAGCAAAGAGGCTCCCTCTACTGGAGTAACTCTGTCTACCACATGCAGCTCTTCTGTAGCAATCCCTCTAATGAAGCATTTCGGTGGAGCTCCAGACTTAGAAGCCAAATGACATTTTACTTGTGTCTTCACGAAGGTAAGTCAATTGTGTGTTTTAATGCTTTCCAGTTTGAACATTCAAGCGATTTTACACTATTCAACTCAAACAAAGGCAAAACAACTCAAATAAATGTTTGCATGCAGTTTGTGTGACACAGTGAGCGAGCCGCGTCGCGTCTAACGCTCGCACGCCAATGAGAGTTCTCTTTCGCCTCGTGTTTGAACGGACAATTTCATACACCAAAATACATGATATATTGGGGTGTCTGCTATGTCTCAAGTGAACAAACAGTTGATAAAGAAATCGGGTATCAATATATTGAATTATGAATTATTGAAGGGGTCTAGTGATGCCGCTGTGATGTCCTGTTAGACTTTTCTCTATCAAGACAGCGTTAACAGCTTAAACAAAATACTGCGTTATTAACAAAATACTGCGTTATTAACAAAATACTGTGTTATTTTTGCCCATACTATACATTTAATACATCGTCACAAACTATGAAAGTTGTACTTTTACAATAACAACAAAACCTTGTGCTTTTGTAAAATAAAGAAAATAAACCAGGTGTGCCGTCTCCGTCTTAGTTTTTATGACGTGTTTCAGAAAAATAATCGCTATCAGAAACGTACATGAAACATATGTCTTCACGAAGGTTTGTCGGTTGTATACAATGTTTGCCTGTTTGAACATTCAAGCGATTTTACACTATTCAACTCAACAAATGTGAAAACAACTCAAATGTTTGCGAGCTGTTTGTGTGACACAGTGAGCCGCGTCGTGCATGCGACGCCGATGAGACTTCGCTTTCGCTGCTGCTTGCGTCTGAACGGACAATTTCATACAACGAAGTGTAAAAATACATGATATATTGAGGAGCCTGTTATGTCAAGTGAACAAACGGTTGAGAAAGAAATCTTTTATAATTATATTGAATTCTGGCATTATTCCAGGTGATATCCTGTTAGATGTTTCTCTCGAAACAGCGGAAACAACTTAAATAAAATACTGCGTCATTTTTGCCCATACAGAAACATCGCGAGACATCATTACTGAACTATGAAATGTGTCCTTTTATTTGTGTACAATTACAATAACAACAAAACCTTGTGCTTTTGTAAAATAAAGAAAATAAAGTGGGTGCTCAGTCTGTCTTCGCGATAATCTTTCTGAAACACGTCACAAAATTCAAGTGAACCATCAACCATTCACGCAGTCTGTATTTTATCACCTCACACCCATAATCTCTGAAATGAATACAGATGAAAAAAGCATTGCACGGAACGAAAATAATGATACTTCACAGTTCTCAAAAGATTAAACTGAACTGTGCCTTGAATATCGTATCATGTGATAAAAGCCTCTTAAAGAGACAGTAACAATTTAGACTTCGCCCAGTGCATTGACATCCGAAGTAATTGAAAAGTACAAATGGTATTATTTTAAGTTTTTTTTATTTCTCTCTTACATGGTAGAATGCCACTTTTTGAATGGCATGTAAAATGTAAAAACAATCACTCAATCTCCATTTTTTTCACTGGATCTGTTGCTATTTTAATGATTTAAAAATCAAAGCACTGACCATTTAAAGTGTGAGCTTTTACATTTTGAAATAGTTATAAACAGTCACAGCTATGCAGTGTTATTATGTGCCTAGATAGTCTTTCAAATAAAATTAGTTTACCCCAAATAGATATTTCTCTCATCATTTACTCACCCTCTTTCTATCCCAGATGTGTATTTCTTTCTTTATCAGGCCTGTTGGTGCTTTCGATGCACTTGAATGGTGATCAGAACTCACATCAACAAAAATCACATAAATGCAACATAAAAAGTAACCCATAACACTCCAGTGGTTTAATCCATACTTTTCAGAGCTGAGATATTCTTCTAAACATCTTCATTCAATTTCTGCAGAAGAAAGTCGTACACATCTGGGACTGCATGAGGGTGAGGAAATGATCAAATATCCCTTTAACATTCACTTATTTTTACAATGCATAAAATGAATGCTAATTTGGTACATTGATACTACAGGCCAACAGGAACACACAAACCAAGAATGGCCAACATTCGCCCCTAGGGGGCGCTACAGGCCACGTCAAAATTCCCATTTTCTGGTCAAAAATTTTCTAATTTGGTACAATGATACTGCAGGCCAACAGGAACCCACAAACCAAGAATTGCCCACATTCGCCCTTTAGGGGGCGCTACAGACCATGCCCAAAAGTCTCATTTTCTGTTCAAAAATGTTCTAAATTGCTACTTTGATACTACAGGCCAACAGGAAACCACAAATCAAGAATGGCCCACATTCACCCTTAGGGGGCACTACAGACCACGCCCAAATGTCCAATTTTCAAACTGATGGCATTTTCACCCAATTTGTCAAATTCGTCTGAAACATAATGTACATTCCTCATTTCTCATTGGAAACAAAAAAGCCTCAAGGATCCATAATGTCCGGTATGATGAATTTTTCTGTACACTGAAAATGTTTAGTTTAGGATTCAGACAGAAATACGTGTTTTTTGGATTCATCCATTGAGAGGGTTTAACCCCAACCCTCTACTGATCAGTTTTAAATGATTTGCCATTTTGAGGATGAATCCGCATTGCTGCTTGCAGCTACATTTATTATTATTCTTCTACTTGAGCCCAAATAGCTCAAAAACTCACTGGTCAAAAGTTTTCTAAATTGGCACATTGATACTCCATGCCAACGGGTACCCCCAAACCAAGAATGGTCAACATTCGCCCATAGGTGGCGCTACAGGCCACGCCCAAAAAAAATATTTTCAAAGTGATACCATTTCCACGCCATTTGTCCAAATCTTCTGAAACTTGGTGTACATGCCTCATTTCTCATGGGGAACAAAAAAGCCTCAAGAACCCATAACTTCCGCCATGATGGATTTTCACGTATGGTGAAAATTTGCGAAAACCTACAAAACTCTTCTTCTCCTGAACCGTAGCTCCAATTGACTTGAAATTTGGTACACATGTGTAGAATTGAAGTCTTTGAAAACGTTACTTAGGAAAAATGAATACGATACAAAATGGCTGAAAGGGGCGTGTTTATGTAAATGTCCAAATTTTAACAATATATACGTGTCAATAAATCAAATGTAATTTTGACTGATGGTTTTTCAAACCTAATATGCTTAAAGATGACATCACTCTGAAGAACTGCGCAAAGAATGGCCATGCCAAAATTCCCATTTTCTGGTCAAAAATGTTCTAATTTGGTACATTAATAGTACAGGCCAGCAGGAATCCACAAACCAAGAATGACCGTCATTCGTCACTAGGGGGCACTACAGACCACGCCGAAATTCCCATTTTCTGGTCAAAAATGTTCTAATTTGGTACATTGATACTACAGGTCAACAGGAACCCTCAAACCAAGCATGGCCAACATTCACCCCTAGGGGGCGCTACAGGCCACGCCAAAATTCTCATTTTCTGGTCAAAAATTTTCTAATTTGGTACATTGATACTACATGTCAACAGGAACCCACAAACCAAGAATGGCCAACATTCGCCCCTAGGGGGCGCTACAGGTAATTCCCAAATGTCCCATTTTCTGGTCAAATATTTTCTAATTTTGTACATTGATACTACTGGCCAGCAGAAACCCACAAACCAAGAATGGCCAACATTCGCCCTTAGGGGGCGCTACAGGCCACAACGAAATTCCCATTTTCTGGTCAAAAATGTTCTAATTTGGTACATTGATACTACAGGTCAACAGGAACCCTCAAACCAAGAATGGCCAACATTCACCCCTAGGGGGTGCTACAGGCCATGCCGAAATTCCCATTTTCTGGTAAAAAATTTTCTAATTTGGTACATTGATACTACAGGTCAACAGGAACCCTCAAACCAAGAATGGCCAACATTCACCCCTAGGGGGCGCTACAGGCCACGCCGAAATTCTCATTTTCTGGTCAAAAATCTTCTAATTTGGTACATTGATACTACATGCCAACAGGAACCCACAAACCAAGAATGGCCAACATTCGCCCCTAGGGGGCGCTACAGGTAATTCCCAAATGTCCCATTTTCTGGTCAAATATTTTCTAATTTTGTACATTGATACTACTGGCCAGCAGAAACCCACAAACCAAGAATGGCCAACATTCGCCCTTAGGGGGTGCTTTTCACCCAATTTGTCAAATTCGTCTGAAACTTAATGTACATTCCTCAATTCAGATACCATTTCCACGCCATTTAACCAATTCTTCTGAAACTTGGTGTACATGCCTCATTTCTCATTGGGACCAAAAAGCCTCAAGGATCCATAAGGTCCGGTATAATGGATTTCCCTGTACACTGAAAATGTTTCGTTTAGGATTCAGACAGAAATACGTGTTTTTTGGATTCATCTATTGAGAGGGTTTAACCCCAACCCTCTACTGATCAATTTTAAATGATTTGCCATTTTGAGGAGGAATCCGCATTGCTGCTTGCAGCTATATTTTTTATTTTTTTTGTATTTGTTTTTTGGGATAGTGGTGGGTGGGGGGGTTGGTCGGGTCGGGTCGGGGGAGAGAGTATTTAAAATTGGAAAAAGCAGAATTGTGGTGTGTTAATTTTTGTATACATTGTTAATATGTCTGCACACAATTTCAATAAAGAAATTTGAAAAAAAGAAAAAAGAAATTATCCTTAGCAAGACAAAGGAGTCAGACATTTATTTTTTTTAAATGTTAGAATGTCAGAATTTGAGATGTGGTGTGCATACAGACATGCTGCTGGACATTGTTAATAGGCAAATTTAAAATGAGTGTGAAAACGTTAAACAAGACTTTACTTTCTAGAAATCTACAGTGCTAAAGGTTCCAGAAGTTTAAGAAACACCTATTTATAAAATTAGGTTTCAATAATTGAAGAAAATGGATACTAACTTTCTGTGTAACTGCTTCACAAAGTTTTCTTAGAAATACGTGGGATATGGAAGTCTAGCGCTGTGTGCATCTCACCTGCAGAGCGTGTAATTGAGTGCTGAGGTTCACCAGTCTTTGGCACACCTCCTAAAACACAAATATACAATTTAGACAGTTAGCTGGGTTTTCTGCATTTATTTTCAATGTTTTTTTTAATTAAAGTTTGTTTAATGTTCTACCTCATTTAAAGTCTTGTCCAGCAGTTGGTTTCCGTTCCTGTCCTGTGAAACACATTAGATAATGCATTGAAATATCTCACAATGACAGACCAGGGGATATGCCAGCATTCATGAAACCCTTACCTTGTGTGATGAACTGTTTATATCATGAGAGCCGTTAACTGATATTGTTCCTTCATCTATTTATGAAAGAGAAGAGATGAGGATATAATAAATAATCATTTAAACTTAGAATTCAAATCATTTTTTAAATCTCATTCTGACATAGGCAAATCAGACACAGGTATCAACAATAATCTCAAAATAGGCAAATATCAGCCTGGCCGACAAAGCAATCTTTTTACTAATTTAGACATTCTTTGACATAAAATGAAATAATTTAACAAATGTTTAACGATAAATGAAGTGGTGTATAATGTACCTGTGGTTTTCTTCCGCTCTCCATTTAACTGGCAGGTCTGTGTACGATCAATGCTGGAGCTCAACAGCACTTCACTCAGTCTGTCCACTGAATGTTTGGGATCAAAAAGAAAATGATAACTATGACGCTCTTCATTATTGATCTTTATTGTCTGTACAGTATGTTAAGCACTCTGCTGGTCTCTTACCCTCAGAAATGGCATCATTCAGTAGCCATTCGGCCTGGGGAGCATACGGCGTACCTGCTCGGAATATATTCCTGGAGTTTGTGGGAAGAGAAACATTTTGACCTCTGGTGACCTCTGCCAGATCGGAGAATAATGTGACACGCTCCTGTAACAGCTCCAGAACCTCACGATCCTTCTGCTGGATGTCAGCTAGAGAGACAGACAGAGAGATAGATCTTAATGGATTAATGACACTTATTATGTATACTTATAATGTACATTTCTCTTGGTTTGTCTGCCATCTTGGATATATATTTCCACCGAGCTCATTGCAATGCATTTTGGGATCACCTAACCAGGGATGGACGAGTAGGTATAGCTTCTTTCCGGAGATCTCCAAAGGAGGGTGGGGTTACTTCCACACACAGTTAGGGTTAGATACTCTAAGGGGCTCCCAATATCTTTAATGGCGGTCTGAAGCAACCAGCCCTTTTTGGAGCAATGCCTGCAGCTATATCCTTCTAGCAATGGATACATACCATAGAATTTCTTTAAAAAAAGAAAGAAAAAAAATCCTCTAACAAACCTCTGACTCTGCGCAGCAAAGCTTTATCCTCAGTCTCAATCAGAGGAAAATCCTCTCGTGAAGGACAGCTGAAAGACACAGAGAGCTTGAGCACAGAGCCATGGACTAAAACAGGTGTTTAACTGCACAGAGATGTTTGAGATGTTGGTGTAGAGATTTAAGGGTTGACTCTGACTTGCTCACTGTCTGCTGAATGATCTTCATCCAGGTGTTTCTGTCTTCTTTGGAGGCGGCGTGGAGCTCATACATCTCCGGTGGCGTGGAGTGACTGATGAGGAACATCCCTCGCTCTTGATTGGCTATATCCCTGACGATCAAATTCTGAAGGCTCAGCACTGCCGGTTTGTCCTGACACGAGAAAGACATTTGGTCCCGATCATACACTCAGTTTGATTTTATTGTAAGATGCAGATGCTGTAAATTAGGATAGTAGGTTGGCCAAAAAAGGGAGAGACTCACCAGACATGGAAAAATATATTTCTGGTCTTTTTCCTGCATGAACACCAGGATGTCTGTCATCAGCAAAACCTGCACATCTACACAAACCAAACAGGGTTACTGATAAATCTACCCTCATGCTCACAATTTCAGTCTTTGCTACACACATAGGGTACCTTTCAGTCTAGATTGTGCAGTCTTCCACAGCAGTGTTCCCTCGTGAACAAGTCCCCGGCGCAGCAGCTCTCCCCCACGAAACACTCCTCCACCCTTGACCTCCATCTCAGCCCGTGGGTCCAGACGGGACTGGATCTCCTGCAGCCGCTGCGCTCGTTCCAACTCCTGAACCTGCTGATCCACTGAGCGCAGCAGCTCCCGGATCAGAGCCAGAGACTGAACCAGACACTTACTCTCCTCTTCACTTCCTGCAGAGTTCAAGATTAGCTCATATCTGAGCAGGTTTATGAAGCTATCTTGGTTCTGTACTTATTTTTTCCCATAAGTTTTTCATAAACTTCTTAAGAAAAGAACCAGCTCTGTGGTGAATCACAACACAAAGATACAAGACTGTGAACTTAACATCTTTAATAAGGGAATGAACTACAATCCCATGAAGCATTGCGAATGACATAACTGAATTAAAAACCATGGAAAAGTATAAAACTGTTGATTTAAAATATAGAAACAATACATAAAAATTGTATTGGTAAATATTCTGAAATATACAAATTTGCAAGTAGTTTATATTTGAATTATATTTGTATTTGTATATTCAAAAAATGGCTGGATTGCATCATTCACAGTGTGTCATGGGAGTGAGCAGTCGCTGCAGAGCTCGTTTGGTGCAATTTCTTTGACGTGATTCTCCAATTGGTGGATCCCTTCCCTTCAGGATTATGGGTAGTGTAGTTCTTCAACAGGAATTCCGTTATTAAACAAGTTTTTTTAAATTAAGTTTAAATAATGCAGACTGATTGCTTCATCAGAACATCCTCGGAGCTCAGGGTAGGTCTGTCTTAAAAATAAATGAGATTTTT
The DNA here is from genome assembly GCF_025860055.1 of Xyrauchen texanus. Classification (NCBI taxonomy): domain Eukaryota; kingdom Metazoa; phylum Chordata; class Actinopteri; order Cypriniformes; family Catostomidae; genus Xyrauchen; species Xyrauchen texanus. Next base: position 43,921,335 of record NC_068290.1, read on the forward strand.
ACTTACAGAACAAGATTTGTGTGCTCTAGTGCTGCGTCTTGAGTATTCAAATGTAGTCTTTGTTATTCCTTTCAGTGCAAATATGCCTCCTTTCAATAATTCAATTATGACCAAGTGTTAACACCCGCATGATAGCACTCAGAGCCAACCATGCATGATATGTTGGGTTATATTAATTAATGGTTAATTAACCTTTTTCCTATTTTTCCCATTCAAGATCAGAATTGTGTCATGCAATTTGCATTCAGAACAGAATTTGGGATTGCATTTGCACCATTGCCTGATCAGTTTTTAAGGCATAATCTTCCATCATGTTATTCATTTAAACCACACAATGAGGATATAAAGACATTGCAGATTCATTTTCTGTTACAGCATGGCGTTTTGTAAAGTTGCTTTAAAACGATGTGTGCAATACTTGGCTTGATCTGCATAATTCCTTTGGTGTATCGGGCGCTAAACCAGCACAGAAAGCATGTGAAAATAAATAGTGCGATTCATAAATACACAATACATTCTTAGTGAAATCCCCCCTCGAGGATATAGTGATTTGTCTGAGCAGACTTTAGTTTCACATGATCAAAGAAGGATTGGCTGTAATTTTGGAGAAAATGTCTGAGTATAGTCCCACCTTTAGTGTTGTCGAGTATGCGCTGGATGAGCACAGGGTATTTAGTGATACGCTGAGTGACCAGTAAGATGCACTCTTGGACGCCATGGCGACGGAGTAAAGAACCTCTGCTCACGCGCTTGAGAATAGAAAAGAACAAAGACAACAAATGCACTTTACATGATAAATTCAATAATAAATGCACTCTCATGTTGAGCTGGCTGATCTCTCACCCGTATGAACTGCTGGAATCTTTTGTCTCGTGCTAAAAGCTCTTTATAGAGTTTCACAGCTTTCAGGTGTCGACTGCAGAATTCAACATAGCACTTCCTCATCTCCTCTGCATTCTGACCTGAGAACTGAGACAAAGAACAATTTGTTTTTAATAAAATTATAAGAGTGAATTAAGTTATAAGAGTACTATAATTAATGTATTGTAAAGGCAAAGGAAAAACTTCATGAGTGGCTCAGCAGATCTGATTCTGATCTTAGCTTAGATTTTACTGTTAGAGTCAAATCTTTGAGGTCTGTGACAACACCACCAGCTCATTGTCATATCTGTTGCTTGTTAAGAGCAGCTCTTAACAAATTTGCAAGCATGGTTGATATTAATGTTGTGTTGTGTAGGTGTTGTGTGCAGTCTATTTACTAAACGCAAGAGTGACATATGGAGTCAGAAAGAACTAGTCACAATCGTGAAAAAATGAAGTTACAAATTTGAGGCAGAAACAGGCTTTCATAGTTTTCAACATCTCTTCATTGTATTTTCTGCAAACAAGAGTGGCATAAATAACTTGGATGTCCATCTGCTTATGAACTCCATTTAAAGTACTTTAAACAATCTCTTATTTCTCATGTGAATTTGTGAGTAACATTTTTAAAAAAGTTTGGTACCTCTATATTTTGACTGCAAGCTGCATTTTTCACATCAAAATGTAAAAGTTCACCTTACATACAGATGACTTATAGCAAAATATTGTTCTCAGTTTACAGAAACAGGTCTCCTAAGCAGCCAAACTACAAGCTTTATCAGATCCTCATTTCATAAAAAAAAAACAAGAACCTATTTTGCCATTGATTTCTTTATCATGCTTTTTCTACTTTTCTGCATATTTTGTTTTGGACATGTAAAAAATCGCATAGGATTATGAAAATAAGACAAGAAGAAAATGGCTAATTTTGAAGGCAAGAGCTGGTATGATGTGATGTGATATGATTTGATATTTATTCGAATTGTGGTTTTATGGCAAAAACATAAACTGCATAGTCACATTCCAGAGAACAATAAATATTACCTGTCTATTTTAGTGCTATTTAAAAAAATATTATATTCATATTCCTATAACTACATCATCCCCACAGGGTGATGTAAACGCAGAGATTTACAGGTCTTATCTTGTTACTTTATGCAACATAAATGCAAAAGTGATGGAGTTCTGTGCAAAGTTCTGATTCTAAGCTTCTAAATGGTATATCACAAGTGACTGTTTCTGTATCCAGGGGCCTTAAACAGTTCTGGAAAATGATTCAAACTGAATGTGAGATGCTCACCTGCTCCAACAGTATATCACCCAGCTGTTGGATGGTGAAGTTTCGGGTGCTGCCTTGTGCGAGGCTGTGGTTCTTCCTCACCAGCAGCTGACTCACGAAGCGCGAGTGAACGGACAGCAGCTGATCTAGGCAGGGGAAAATGCCGTGAACTACACCCATCTCCAACAACACCTCCTCCAGCATCCCTCTGCGAAACACCCCCTCCATGATGCGCAGCGTCCTCACATGATTTAGCTCCGTCTGAATGAGCTCTGAGAGACAGACACACCACATGAACTCACACACTGTTACTGAAAATTTGAGAAATCTGACAGAACAATTAATTAATCATTTTTAATGCATGATTTTCAATGACATTTTTCAGTTTAACTGCACAATGAGGATTTTAAGGGAATCGTTCACACGATAATAAAAATCAGATTATTACTTTTTTCATCTGCTGAACACAAATTTGTAGAATATCTCGGCTCTGTAGGTACATACAACGCAAGTCAACATGGTCCAAAACTTTGAAGCTCAAAAAACATATAAAGGCAGCATAAACGTAAGACAGTGCATAAGACTTCAGTGGTTAAATCCATGTCTTCAGAAGTGATATAATAAGAAACAGATCAACATTTAAGTCCTTTTTAGTATAAATTCTCCTCCCTGGCGATATGCTTGAAGAATATGTATCGCCAAAAACAAAAGAAGAACACTTAGGAGATAAGCGCTTAGGGGTGCTGTTTGAAAGTAGAGATATGTAGTTAAAAAAGGACCTAAATATTGATCGGTTTCTGGGTTTGCCTTTATGTGCTTTTTGAACTTCAAAGTTTTGGACCCTGTTTACTTGCATTGTGTGGACCTACAGAGCTGAAATATTCTTCTAAATATCTTTGTTTGTGTTCTACAGAAGAAAGAAAGTCATACACATCTGGGATGGCATGAGGGTGAGTAAGTGATGAGAACATTTTCATTTTTGGTTGAAATATCACTTTAAGACATAACAGAATTATTTTCTGTAAAGCTGCCTTGAAACGATGTGTCTAGTGAAAAGCGCTATACAAATAAAAATGAATTGACTTGAGAACAAAGTCACAACTTCAAATAAGTCTGAAAACGAAAGAAATGAGTGAAGAGTCTCACCATATATGACGTCTTGTCTCTTGATGACATCTTTACGTTGAGATTGCAGATACGACGAGTCCACAGCCATACTCCAGGAATCTGCTTCAAAATCCTTCCCGTCCTTCTCCAACTCCTCCAGCATTGATGTGTAATACATCTCTCCTGCGGGAGAGAGTGATTGTGTGGAAGAACATCTTTTCAGTAAACGACATATATTCCCTCCTTTTTCCCTTTTATAGATATGCGCTGTGGTGGTGGTGAGAGTGTGTTCTGTTAGATTACTTATGATCATGTATTTGTCATTATATTGTCACCACGGTTAAATCAGACACTTGTAACATCAGGGTTTGCACTGCAAGAAAATCATTTTCCTACTGACTATTTTTGTATATATATATCCAGGATAAAAAAAAAAATATATATATATATATAAACAGCCTTAAAACAAAAAATTATTACTTGAAAAGCAAAATGACATAAGATAATTTGTTTTGTTTTCAGATAGATCAAAATAAAATTTTGTGAGGTTTATGCTTACAAAGGAGAACAGAAATTGCCAATGGGGACAGAGAATTAGCTTTTTTTTCTTACTCCATTGGCAAATAGTAGTGCGTGAGAAGGTGGCACTTGTTAATGCAGAAATAATGCCATAAATCGGAAGATTTTTAAATGGAACCTATGATGAACATACACCCTCTTTTCACGGACATGTCTTCTTTTTTAAATCTTAATAAAGCATCCGGTCGGATTTCTAGATTCCCTAAATGTCCGGGATTTGGCTGTTTTCATATTGTAGTGCACAAATAGAAACGCAATTAAATCTAGCGCATCATATTCGTGGATTCTCTCTCTCTCTCTCTGCGTGCTGTATGTCTGTGTCTCTCTCTCTTTCATACACACACACACACACATACATACAGAGCGAGCGCTAGAGTCCAGTAACTTTACCATGTAAATGTGTGTGTGATTGTGTTCTCATCTGTTTGGGATTGCCATCGAAACCTAATGTCCATACGCAGACATTAGTGAGCAAGTGATTTATGTTAAGTAAACACAGACTGTTCTTCCGTTTTGTTAGTGATATTATAGTGCTCTGTAATGGGAATCATTTGTGAAGCGGAAGTCTGTTGCATCCGCATTGGAAGAGCGCGCTAAGCATAATGGGTAATTTCACTGATTGTGAAAAAGGTGGATAAGCGTACTATAAATGCTACAAACTTTTGTTAAATTTGTCAGAAAATGACAAAATATCTTATGAGATGTTGTTCCTCCATTAAATGCTTAATCAAGACTGTTTTGAAAGTTTAACAGAAAAACGAGACAAACATGTCAGTAAGAATTAAAAATTTTTTGCAGTGTAGGATGCCACAGACAAACACAAAACTACTGACACCAGTCACAAGTCAATTTGGTGTTAATATATTAGAGGTGATAATGATGATCAGTGTATGTAAAATTTCATAGTTTGTGTCAAATCCTGAGTTTGTCCTATAGCCGTGCAGATCTCCAACAATCTTTTCGAAACAGGGTGTTTTCACCCCACACAGGCCTTTGAATGTTTAGTTTGAATGAAGCGCTAATATAATACAGCTCTTTTCCACAGTGCCTGAAGAACCCAGAAGTGTTGTTGCAAAGCTTAATTTCTTTTCTACATGAGTTGAGTTGTACCTTCATCATTGAGGGACTCCATGGACATGGCTCTGTTTCTGAAGTTCAGAGAGTCTGTGGAGTGAGACAGAATCCGCCGCAGTCCCAGAGGAGAATCATCATTCATACTTCTAATAGAAAAACAAACAAGTCACCACGTCACCATTTCAGATATAAGCAATCTGCATATGTGATATTTATGTGTAAACACTCTCATCAAGCCATGGCAGGACTGTTGCGATACCTCAATCACAACTTACAGAACAATACCAGTATTACTCTGGTATTGTACAGTACACATATTGGTTTGGATGTGCATTGCCTTATTATTATTATTATTATTATTGTTACTATCATATTGTAATATTATTCTTTCTATTAATAATCCATGGAAGTGAAAAAATATATTATTATCTTAAAGGAAGACTTTTGTGTTTGTGTGTGTAGTTGACAGTTTTTTTAACCTGCTCTTCATTGAAGATCTAGAGAAGTGCTGTCTTTACATTAGATTTGTAAGAACTGTACAAGGCTAAAATGTTTGAAATGATGTGAACTATGTCAAGTGAACTGGGAAAAATCATCTGCTCAATACTTGCATGTAGTGCGTTGCAATGAAGCCAAGTCTCCGGCACTGTTTATGGACTAATGCATGATTATTAATGTGACATAACATAATAGAAAAGGCACATATGAAGCATGGACATTATTGAACATTTATTTATATAATCATTTAATTGTTGAATGTTGCATTGTTGCATTTGTGTTGATTTTGATAGGAGGTGTTCCCCTAGAGACAACGGGAAAAAGTCAGTTTACTGGAATCCCGAACATTTATGACAAGCATTTGCTGATGATCTAATGTTACTAATATTTGTTATAATGTTTAATTTTTAGTGTTTATATCGTAATAAGTTCTAGATTATTTTTTTAGGGTGCACTGCCAGTTTCTTTACTTGTAATCAAATTCATAAATTAACTCCACAAGCAGATCGAAGGTTAAAATGAGTGTGAGATATTTACCCCGCAATGTTATTGGTGGAGACGCTCTTGTTGAGGGACAGGGTGGAGCGTCCTTTACGAGAGCCGAGAAGAGACTGTCTCAACGTTTCGGACGGGTAGATCGCTGAACTTGGACGCTCCTTCTTTATTGGATCTGACAAAGAAAAACAGCAGTCAAGAAAAACACTGTTCTGAATAAAAAAATCTGTGTTCATTATTTAGCTAGCAGATCCTGTTCAACCAGTACTACACTGTTACTATCAAAGCTTAAAACACAAGAGAACACTACAGCATGTACTGTACTTTGACTAACAAGACTGGTTTATAGGTTTATTAATGTTATGAATTAGTGATGGAATTGCTAATGAAGAAGAGAAAATCAGAAAACATTAAAAGTATTGAGACAGACAGAGAGAGACTCACTTTTGCTGCGGAGGGTCACGTTATGTAAAGTGGCTGTATTCCTGACCAGCGCCAGCTTCTGTTGCTACAAGTAATACAGTTGTTAATTGACATGTATTTATCCATTGACCAAATCACAGATTCACCTGTTTCTAAAGCACAAATGCTGAAGCAGTAGTGGGGAGCTATATGAAGCATTATCAGATCATGTGTGCACACAATCCATTCAGATGACCTTCAACATTGAGATGTCAGGCTGTTATAAAGGACTATGCAATGACTTGTTAGTTCATACACACACAGTCAACACTAATCAGACTGTGGATTCTGGGTGAGTGCTAGATCCCTGCACATCTTTGTAACAGATAATTGTATCTATTCTAGAATATATAAAGAAAGACATATTTGGGGTTAATTGACAGAATGGTGGTCTTACTTCTTGCAGGGATCAATCCAGCAAACTTTTGGGTACCTGCGCTTGGCCTTAACCTCTGCACCGCACCGCTGCCTATCGTTTTAGTCCACTCAAAGAGCAGACGTTTGCATAATTTAATACCATTCAGTGGTCTCTTACCTTCTGCTTCATCTTGGCGCAGTTAGCCAAAGAGTCTCGGCAGCGGTTGTGAATGGTCACATTGCATGCTGAGACAAACAGAAAATAACATACAGATTATTACTGTCATTATGTAATGACATGGAATCTAATAAGGTGAAATATACAAATTCATGCAAAAGCTCACATTTGTTTTAAATACAGAAACAAGTAGCTCTAGGTAGTCAATCTAGTAGAATATCATTCCAGTAAACATGTCAAGTATTTTAAGAGATGTGAAAATGAAATGGTAAGGCAAGGAATCAATGTACATCAGAACCTCCAATAACTTTATTGGAGTCAACAAGTCAATATTTAACAGTCATTTCTTACAATAAAACACTGTTTTCAACATTTTACTGTAAAATCAATGCAGGCTAGATCATTTTCTGTCACAACACAACAAATTACTGTGAAAAAATATATTTGAATATCGCACTGCTTTATGGGAAAATAGTAAAAGTACAGAGCTATAGTTAGTTAGTACAGCTCAGATTATTTGCTGAACAACAGTGTGCTGTTTGCAAACATCTGGAAACCTCTCATACCCCCAGCGTTTAATGGAGAATTTACAGGGCTCCAGACTAAAAAAATTACTTAGGAGCCATTGGCTCCTTAACTGAAACATTAAGGAGCCAAATGGCTGTTTTTAGTTGCCAAATTGCTTGATTTATATTGTTGTTCAGAAACAAGATAGAAAGCAGAAGAAAAAAAGGACAGCTGATAATCCATTCATCAAAGATTTAATAAACAAAATATATAGTTGAGAAGATACATGTATCAAGGGATACATGTATTTCCCCTTTTGTCTCATCAATGTTCACACCCTGTCATAATTTATACAAATATAAGAGATAATTTGTTTTTATTTAGTACTGCCCTTCAGAAGCTACATATGCAGATAGTTACATAAACAAATATGCATATAGTAGTGTGTTACCTTCTAGATCATCAATGAATGTTTGCACCTTGTGTAATAGTTATGTATGAGTCCCTCAGTTTTCATAAGCGTCAAAATCTGGATCTCATATATATAAAATGGTGTGGGACTTTTAATTAAAAAGAAGCCCGAAGTACAGATGGGACTGCTATTATGAAATGTCTGTGCTCCCAGTTGTGAACACAATGATGGATGATTCACTTAGAAAGGGGCTGGAGTTTGTGTTGTGGAATAACACTCACTTCAGGGTAGTGTTGTGGATGAATCTGCATGTTCTTTTTGCTTTGCCTCCTATTGGTTGGAGTTTGTTTTGTGGAGTATTTCTTGCAGGTCATTGGAGCGATTGTGTCATTTGTTGCACTCATGAAGCAGTTGAATGGGCCGGCTCACTGAACATTCGTTTGACTGTCCGAGGAAAATGACCGTCTTTTTTTGTTTTGTCCCTCTTTTTGTGCTGGTTCCAACAAGCGGCTGGAGTTTGTTTTGTGGATGAACACACCTTCAGGACAGTTATGTGGATGAATCTAGGTGTTCTTTGAGTTTATTCCGCCTAGTGGCTGGAGTTTGTTTTATAGATTATCTTCTGTTGTGTAATTCTGTCTTAAAAAATTTGTATAGAAACACCAGACCTGATCATTCCAACGGCAAACTTGTTGCGGAGGCTCTCGTAGGTGCACATGGACATGATTTGACTTTAGAAGGATGGATGCCTATTGGCGCTGTTGTGCGCAGGGTTAAGGTGCACATTTTTCTTTTTTCTGTTTGTTTGGTTCGAGTGGAAGTTTGGAGTTTGATCATTGCTCTAATGTTGGAATGTGGTCTTTATAATTTTGTTTTTGACACAATAAATGTTTTCTTATATGTAAAAATCTCAAATGTTAATATGAGTGGATTGTCTCTTTCCACGTGGAATGTGAATGTGTTGGGGCACCCCATAAAAGATGGAAGGTTTTTTCTATTATTATTCTAGAAATATGATATAGTGTTTCTTCAAGAAACACATCTTTCCCAACAGGATGCTGAAAGATATGAGGTGGACATGTTTTCTTTAGTGCTGGCTCAAGTAAGAGTAGGGGAGTCATTACACTGATAAGAAAACATCTGCAATTCAAATGTCTGAAACAGATTAAAGATAAATTAGGAAGAGTCATTATTGTTTTAGCAGAAATTCAGGGGCAAAGTCTTATTTTGGAAAATATCTATGGATTGAACAAGAAGTTGTTGCCCCTATTTCGCCATTGCAAAGCCTTTCTATCAAACTAATTGGAAAGGTTAAGTTATACCCGTTATCTCACATTTGCACTCTGTATGGACAAAAGTGTCCAGAGTGTTTAATTCATAGATTTATTTAAATGTTGCCTTTAGCATATGGTTGAACCCCAAATTATGTATTAACCCTCTGGGGTCGACGGCGCGTCCTGCTGGATATTTTCGGCATTACAGCGGAAACAACTTAACCCTTCTAAGTCGACTGACGATCCAGAGCGTCAAAGTGCGCACCTCTGACATATCTATTAATAACTTCGGAATGGATCAAGGTATTAACTTACTTTTTTTTTTGTTGTTTTTTATGAAAAAGCTGACATTCGTCTGCATAGACTGTGTTGAATTCCGCGAATGATAAGCCTTCCGTATTTTAGTGCAAATCTATAGCATTATTATTATAGATTTTACCGCAAAACAAAGACATTGTACTTTATTTTATCTAATGATATAAAACGCTGTTGGTGTGTGTAAACCAATCAAAGACCTGTGTGTGTGTGAACCAATCACAGAGCTGTGTGTGTGTGTGTGTGTGTACCAATCACAGACCAAAAGCAAAGAATGACATGGTCAGATGTCATTGGAGTAAAAGGGGGGAGGGGTGTGAAATTCCTTTCAGCCAAGTGTGGCAGAGAATGACTGATGAAAAGCACATCAATCAGTGGTGCAACAGTTCCATCTTGTGGTGTTTTTGGATATTACTCCATTTATACAGCTTCTTATTCCATTCACATGAACGTTTTTTTCCCTATTATATTTTCTTATGTTTTTCAACCAAAAAAAAAAATTATGGTGACTATAGTCACAGAAATGTAAATAGTTGTTTTGTTTCTTTATATTTTTTCACCCAATTTCTTTTGAAGTTGTTCTAAAGCCTTTGAGGAATAAATATTTGTTGTAAAATTCATTATTAATTTATGTTTAATATTTTTTATATAATAAAAACAACAAAATTGAATATCCGCTTTTTGTATTTTTTGGTGATATATCACATCAGAACATGTAAAATTTCTCAAGAAGTGTATTTACAATGCATCCACATTGTAGATGAGAATCTATAGAATCCAGAAATATGACTCTCTTCACTCTGCTATGAAAATTGACCATTCCAGAAGCCAAAATATCAAAATAATGCCAGGCGGACTTAAGACCCCTTAGACCTTGGAGGGTTAAAATACTCTTGGGCATTCAGATAAGTGTAAGACATCATTAGAGACTATAAAGGGTCTACTTTTATTTGTGTACACTCACAACAACAACAAAACAGAAAAATAAAATAAAATAAAAAGGGTGAGCTGTAAGCAGTCTCTGTGTTCACAATGTTTTTTGTGAAACACGTCACAAAAATGAACTGAAACTCCACGAATACTTATCAAACAAACATGAAAAATATGTCTAAAGAAAGCTTAAAATGTCTACTTTTTTTGTTTGTTATTTTGTGTTTATTTTGATCATTCAATTGAGTACAATCATATAGTATATTTCAGGTTACATATAGTGCTCAATGCAATCACAATGTGTCTTTACAAATACAGGTATGTACAATTACCTAATGTGTTTTAAACATAAATTGAACTCCTTTGTTCAAATGTTTCAAAGTATAAGTTTTTTTCTTTTACAACAGAAAATAAATAAAAATAAATAAATAAGGGTACCAAAATAAAAAAAAATAAAAAATAAAATAAAAAAAAGGGTAACTATATACATCCAGTGAGAGAACATGTGTCCTAGTTAGATTCCATCCTTAACAACCTCAAATGACTTATTATTTTAATCTCAAATGACTTATGAGAATTATTATTACATACACATGCAGACATATATTATTAACATATACAGTAGCCTATATATTAATCTTCATCTATTTAAGTATAGAAGCAAAATCTGACCTTCTTTCTGATACATATTCAACCCATTTCCTCCATTTTTCCAGAAAAACATCTTTCTTCAAATTAACAACAAAGGTTATCTTTTCCATCATATAAATCTCAATGGTCACATCTATCCAGTCATCTAATGTTAGTCTCTCTTGTTTTAACCATTTGTGTGTGATTGCCTTCTTACTGGCTGCTAAAAGCACGCCCATCAGGTATTTATTATCTGCTGCTACAATATCTGAACATACACAACCAAAATACAGTAATTTGCATTCTAGAGGCATGTCTCCTCTAAAAATATGTTCAAGAGCATCCTGTATTTATTTCCAATATTCTTGAATATGTAGACATTCCCAAAATATATGGTAATGGTTTGCTTCAATACATCCACAGTTTCGCCAACATTTTGGAGTGTTATTACTGTATTTGGCTGTTTGTATTAGTGTAATAAAATATCTAACAATGTTTTTCCAGCAGTACTCCTTCCAGTTTAGTGACCTAGTTGATATCCACTGAAATTTCCATACATTCGATCAGTGAAAATTATTCCACTTTCTTTCAACCATTTCTCTTTGATGTAGCTTGTAGAGTGTTTTTTCATACTTATTAAACTCTTGTATATCTGAGAAACTATCTTATATCTAGTACCTGATGTGTATGCCTTCTTAAGCAAGTCTATCAGTGGATTCAAATTGTCTTTGAATTTTCCTTTTATTTTTTTATCATAATAACTTCAAACCTGAAGGTATCTATAAAAATATTGATTTTCTAGTAAAAACTTTTCCTTTAATACTTGAAAGCTTCAAATGTCACCTTTCTCAATGATTGTGCAAAAATAAGTTATTCCCTTATTTGTCCACAATTTAAACCTGTTATCAGCAGTGGTGGACAGTAACGAAGTAAATGTAATTCGTTACTGTACTTAAGTAGCTTTTTTGCGTATCTGTAATTTACTGAAGTGTTTAAATTTGGGGAGACTTTTACTTTAACTCCACTACATTTCAAATTCAAATATCTTACTTTTTACTCTACTACATTTTCAAAATCAGTCGTTCCTTTTTATTTATGAGTGGATAAAAACGTAACTTGTCAAACGAGCCAACAATCACAGTACAGCGCGCGCGCTTTGTTTTGACCTTGCCTTGGCGGCATCTACTAAGCGCGAACCAGGGGTGAGTTTCCCAAAAGCATCGTTAGCCAACTATGGTCGCAAGTTCCGTTGTTATCATCATAGTTCAACGAGTCGGTGTTTCCCGAAACCATCGTTCCAACGAACATTCGCAAACAGCATCGCAGAGTTGTGTGGTTGGAACGACAGCTCTCGACCTGTAGTTAGAAGCAGAGTTTCTTGTTATTATAACATGTGGGCTTAATAAATTATTATCTTGGGCCAAATAAGCAAGATGACATTCAGTACAATCAGTATCTTTTATTTAGAAGACATACAAATGTCCTTTATGTCTTTAAGTTTGTCAGTAGATTTAATGCACCGTTTTTGAAGAGTGCGCATGTGTGAACATGCTCTAGTGCGTAAGAACGAGCCTATGATTGAATCTGGAAATAAAGCAAATAACTGAGAAAAATATGAGATAGTCCTCAGATGACATGTCCGTTATTTATAGCAAAACATCTAGCATTAATTCGATCGCAAACAGATTCATTAAAAGTAGTTTTTACTCCACCACATGTGTGACATCATTAACCAACACGGTTGAACAACCAATTTGCGACAATACGGTTTTGGTAAACAGTCGTGACTAGCAAGTTGATTTCTTCAACAGTGCATCGTACTATGGTAGTGGAGCAGCAAGTTACGTCGTTGTACGGGAAACGCACCCCAGAGCCGTTAAATATGAGAGTTGCGAACATAGACGGTTGCGACAGTGATGTCGCCGCCGCGCTCACGTGATTCGTGTAGCTCTCAATAGTTCCAAACAAATTGCGTTGCCAATGATTTTAAGCGGGGCAAAGAGCAGCAGCTATTATTGCAGCAATTATCGGTAAATATTGACGCATAATGTACATTGCTTATTATGTTGACACTAAAATGACTTGCATATAATAGCATTTTTTTTCTGGGGAGTAGCAGAAACACTGCATTAATACGTTTTTGTGTTTAATTTTGGAGGGAAATTGGCTGCTCCCATAACATAGAATATATATATATATTTAATGGCGTTGTGCAGGTTTATGTGAATGCATCATAACATTAGGATGTTAATAATTATGACCACAGACACTCGAGAAAAATATATACAGTAAATACTGTAAATGTATTATACCTTATGGGAACAGTCCCCTTCCCTCCAAAATTAAACACACAAAAAATGTATTCAATTCAAATATATATATATGACTAATTAATGTCATTTTATTAATAGATTGGTGTGCCAAGAGTGACATTAGTCTTCATGTAGACTGAGTTAGCAAGAGTCTTGTGACAAATTATAATAGGACATTATGGCCATAAAAAATCATAGCACTTGGATACTTAAGTATATTTGAAGGCAAATACTTTTGTACTTTTACTCAAGTGAATGTTTAAAGGCAGCACTTCTACTTTTACTTGAGTAATATTTTACCTTGAGTATCTTTACTTTAACTCAAGTACATGGTATGTGTACTTCGTCCACCACTGGTTATCAGACTGATTTGGAGTGAAGTCTGAATCATAAGCAATCCATTTAAAAATGGAAGTGTATTCCAACAAATGTAATTATTTTATTGCCGTTGCCCAAACATTTAAAGTAAGATTTGTCCATGGGTCTTCTAGCTTATCTATATATTGTCTCAAATTAGTATCCGCTAATATTGTTTGTACAGGAATATTCTTTGTAGCACAACTTTCCATATCCTTCCAAGGAGCGTTATAATGTGGGTCACACCAATATACCACTGTCCTAATTTGCACTGATGTATAATAATCTTTTAATGAGGGAAGAGCCCACCCTCCTTTATCCTTTGGGAGCTGCAATGTTTTAAAGCGTACTCTGGGCTTTTTCCCTTTCCAAATAAAACGTGAAAGCATTTTATCCCATTCTGTGAATTGTTTTCCGGTAGTTTCTACAGGTAGACATTGGAATAAGTAAAGATATTTTGGCAATACATTCATTTGAATTGCTTCAATCCTTGAGCTAAAACAAAAAAAGGGAATTAGATTCCATTTGGCTAAATCTTCTCTGATTTTTACAGTTAGTGAATCAAAATTCTTTCTTTGTAATTTTTCTACATTTTTCGTCAAAAGGATAACTAAATATTTAAATGACTTTGTATGCCATTTTAACAAATATGTATTTTTAATATTTACAGGGGAATTATAATTATATGAAATTATTTCTGTTTTATCAATATTTAATTTATATCCGGAGAGAAGGCCAGAATTCTGAAATTTTTTCATGAGTTGGGGTAAAGATTTGGTTGGGTCTCCAAGATAAATCAGTATATCATCTGCATAGCAGGCTATTTTGTGTTCTACTCCTTTTATACTGTTGCCTTGGATTGTTTTATCCTGTCTAATGCTTTGTACTAAGGGTTCCAAGTATAGTGCATATAACTGAGGGGACCATGGACATCCTTGCCTAGTGCCTTTTTCCAATGTAAATGACTTTGGTAAATACCCATTAATCTTTATCTTTGCAGTTGGTGTATCATAAAGTGCCTGTATACTTCTGATTATAACTTCACGAAAGCCAAATTTGCATAGAACCTTATAAAGGTAGGTCCTGCTAACTGAATCAAAGGCTTTTTCAGCATCTAAACTTAGAATTATTGATTTTAGTTTATTTTTCCTGATATGATTCATAACTTGCAATGTACGCTTAATATTGTCCTGTGTCTGGCGCTGACAAATAAAACCTGATTGATCTTGATTTATTAGATTGGGCAGGAATTCTTCCATTCTTCTGGCCATAATTGATGTGAACAGTCTATAATTCAACATTTAATATCGATAAAGGTCTATACGATCCACATTCTAACTTATTTTGCCTTCTTTTGGAATAATAGATATAACTGCATCCTTCCAAGATGGGGGAGTTATCGCATTCTTTAAAACACAATTAAAAGTACGGACCAAGATAGGTATTAGTTCCTTTTGGAATGCTCTGTACCACTCCCCAGTTAATCCATCCGGTCCTGGGGATTTATTCGATTTTAATTTAGTAATAGCCCCTTTTATTTCATTTGCGGTTATTTCTGATATCAGTGTTTTATTTTGCTCATCAGTAAGGGTAGGTAACTTTAATGCATCTAAAAAACTATCAATCTCCTTGTGTCTATCTTCAGGCATTTTTGAATATAATTTTTTATAAAACCTTTCAAAAACATCTTGAATGTTCTCTTGTTTGGTTTGTACTGTATTGGTAATAGGATCCCTGACTTTGTATATTGTTTGATCTGCTTGTTGTTTTCTTAATTTCCATGCTATTTTTATAAATTTAGAAAATATTTTCCTAAATTAAGATCCATTTTTGTAATATTTATGCCTAGAAAACATAATTTTTTTCTCTATTGCTTGAGTATACAGCATATTTATTTCATTTGTTATTTTTTCATTTGTTCTAGTAAAATGTCTACTTTTAAATAAAACAATTAAAAAATATATATTCTCCAGCAATGTGATCTGTATGAAACAAAGCGATGTAAATATTTTACCGGTTCATCTAATTATAGATAATGTGATCACACCAACCAGCAGAGCGCGCCATTCATACGCTAATATAATGAGAAGATTAAGGCAAATGGTAAACGCCCCCGACAGTGAGGTATGATTTAAACACAATTAATTCATTTTTCTGCGCGTTTGTAACAATACACAGGCGAGGATAGTAAGGAAGAGTTAACATTTTCCTCAGAAGAAAAGCGGGACTCCGATGAACATTTATATTTTGAAGAGTGACTTGATCCAGCCGAGGATACCATTTTTGATGAGTAAGTCATTTAGTTTTCATTAGTTGACATGCTATTTTATATAAACATGTACATATTTTACTAGTGGGACTGTTTCCAGACTTGCCGTCAGGATTCAGAGTATTGACATTTGAAATATGTCCTAATAAGCAAGTTTTAGTTACATTTAAATGCTGTTTCAGCTAAAGCAGGTATTTAAATTGTATGCTGTATGATATAAATATGATATAAAAATAATATAAATGTTTAGAATATATTTTATCTAGTGTTTATGCTGCCTCATTATCATCAACAAAGCTTGTGCTTGCAAATATGGGTTCAGGTGTAAATGAGTAAAATGCACTTTAAATATGCCCATATTATAAAATCAGCATATTATAATGATATCTGAAGGATCATGTGACACTGAAGACTGCAGTAATGATGCTGAAAATTCAGCTTAGATCACGAATTGAATTTTACAACATATTCAAATAGAAAACTGTTCTTTTAAATAGTAAAAAGAGTTCACACAATGTTTTTACTGTATTTTGGATCAAATAAATGCAGTCTTGGTGAGCAGAAGAGACTTCTTCTAAAACTTTTATATGGTAGTGTAGGTATAAAATTAAGTAAAGTCATGTAAAGAAAATGTATAGTCAGATTACTTCTTTTAACTTAAAACTTGATTTTGATCATTGTCTCCTCATATTCATTCTCTTTCGGTCACATTCCTCATTGAAAGGCCCAGGGGAGGGGTCTTTTGTCTCCTCAGGTGTGAATCTCCTCAATATTCATGATAGTTCACACCTCCTCGCATATGACATTTCTAACACTAAAATTGCCTTACAAAAGTTAAATTAGTATATTGTTTTTTATGAATGAGTGATCAGGATGGTTTTCACATAATTTTGTAGCAAAAACTCTAGGCTACAAGATCCAGTTCTCAAAAAGCTTGAGGACAAATGTTTAGTATGTGTTATTTGCCGTTATTTCAATTACTTAATATTTTTGTTTTTTCAAAAACCCTGCATAAACATTATTTTCTCAAAAATACAAACCTGTACATACATGTTGCTCAAATATTATTGTAGCCCAGTTTGTGCTGAATACAGTGTTATCAGAATTTAGCCATTAATATGTTTTTAAGCAACTAAAAAAAGCACAAATGTCAAGGCATGTCAAAATTCTCCAGGGCCCAAAACACTCTCAGACCCCAGAGGGTTAATAAGTCCCCTTTCAGATGGTCAGAGTGGATTGTGAGGGGGGTTACTACACTCTGTGACCTATATGAGAATGGAGTGTTGAGATCGTTTGAAAATTTGGTTAAACATTTTGAGACTTCCAGATTTCCAGCATTTACAGCTGTTCCACCTGCTCTATACTATTTTTGGGAGTAGCACACATCTCTAAAGTGCAAATACTCTGTGAGAGGTGATTACTGCTTTTGGAAAAGGTCATGAGGCATCAGTGTATTACTCCATGCTAATTCAGAGTCTGGGGGATGGAGCTTTCACTTCTCTCAAACAATTATGGGAGAAAGATTTAAACTTCGTATTGGAGGAGGGAGTGTGGGCTAGGATTCTAAAAAATGTCAAGTCTGCATCTAGAGATTTAAGGGTGGGCCTTATGCAATTCAAGATAATACATTGATTCTATTGGACCCTGTCTAGATTGTATAGGCTTGGTTTTAAAGACACACCCACCAGCTGGCAATGCCAATCAGAAGATGGAGACGCAACCCATGTTTTTGGTGGTGTGTTAAGATCCAAGAATTTTGGTTGAAGGTTCAGAGTTTCATGTGTGATGTATTGGGCACACAAATTTCATTTTGCCTCAGACTCTGTATTTTAGGATATGGGGAGATCATTAATATAGGAGATAAACACTTAAAAAATTGGGTTCTAATCAGTGTCATGATCGGCAGACAAATTGCTTTAAGGGGACGGAAGTTGGCTGGAGCACCCTCATTTCAAGAATGGTGCACGGAGATGGGGAGGGTGTTAGCTTTCGAGAAAGCATCATGTAGAAGGCTGGGGAGTTGGGATTCATTTGATGGGAAATGGGGCAGCTATTTGGCACTTTTGGAGGGCTCTCTTGGAGTGGCAGTGGAGAGAGAACATACGTATTAAATCTTTGTGATTATTAAATAATATTTTTTATGTGTGTCTATAATCATATGTGAACACAGGGATGTTGCTGAGGGTCAGGGTGGGGTTGGGGATTGGGAGGGGAAATAGTGGGGGTTAAATGTTGATTCTATATATATGTTTTTCTTTTCTTTGTTTTCTATATGAGTGTTAATCAAAAAATGTAAAATAAATATTTTTTACAATAAAAAGTGTTAATCACAAAAAAGCTTGTTTTGGCTGAAGGTGTCACGCATGCAGACTGTTTTGCTGAGACCTCTTCAGTCAGAGGTATGACAAACTTGACAATTAAATATGGTGCCTTTTTCAGGTTATATTTTAAAATGCACAAAAACTGTAAAATGTCCATCAAGGTTATTTTTATCCATCATCAGCTTTACATTTTTTCAGCAGAATGGCAGAATCACTATGAACTTTAATCAGTGTTGCTGATGATATGCAGCTGAATGTGATTAAAAAAAAAGTTTCGATCATCTTGTCATCTTGACAGTTCTTTTCAGTGACAGAATAATTTTTTTCAAACAAAGCATATGTAGTGTATGTGTTTTTTCAATGCTTGAAGCCATTAACTCAGCAGGGAGTCCTGACGGTCAAGTGATTAACACCTCCTGCTGAGAGGTGCTAATGGGCACACTGTCTCCCTCTGCCTGGCTGGTGATTATGTTAATGAAGCTAACACCTGAAAATCATTGGAAAAATTAGCTAGTGTAGAGCCAGCTTAACATGGTGCACATGGTCTTAGTGTGCACCGGTTACCATCTGTTAATGTATTGTTATGATGATTTTTCTAAAAATAATCCACCATGATTCAAGATCTTGAAAAGTTATTTATATATATATATATATATATATATATATATATATATATATATATATATATATATTCTTGTTTCTAAATGACTACAAAGATGGGTGAACAAAAGGGTGACAACTCTGTATTCCAGTGTGTTTATGTTTACTGATCTCAACTGAATGAACAAATTAACCTAAAAAATATGTTGGTGTCAAAGTAGGAGGAGCACCAGGTCACAACCGCTGATCAATGGCTGTAATAGCCAGTACCAAGTTATCCTGAGAGTTCATGTAGCAAGCTGTTTGAAATTACCAAAACAAACTCAAAAACTGACCACATTTTTCTGACGTCATGTGACGTTTGATTTTGTTTGAAGTATATTGGCGCCTTGACTTTTCTCTGGTGGGTCAGTGTGTAGTGTGGTTGTGTGTGTGTGTGTGTCTCCTGAGAACAGTCATGTCTTTGTTCTGGTGAACAGCAGCCGCAGGCTGATACCTCTGAGATCTGAATGCTTCTCTCTGTCTGACTAATTGCACAAACACACACATACACACTAATAATATTATCTGATATCTGATATTTTCAGTAATAAGTACAGCTCATGTCTATTCTGTCAAATTATGTTTCTTTAACATATTTAACATCAACAAAAAAATCAACAATATCATAAATGTTGCTCCTTTAGCTCAAATCATGCTAATAAACAATTTTTCAGGCTGGTCAAGATAATGCACCAGTGTAAACAAGCAGGTGATGCTTCTAAAAAAGGCAATTTGTTATTTCATACAGCTTTCGAGTGGTCCATCTCCTCCTTACACTGTTTCTTTCCAATAAAAGTTTTGGATAAAGGATAAAGTAGATCTCATTGCCCCACATTCTATCATTTGTTTCCCATTTTGTGTTTTACAGGTTCAGACATAAACAAATGCACACATTTATTAACAGTGTTTTACAATGTTTTCAGAATTGTTGTCTTTTGACATTCAAATAACCTTTAAATTTAGGCAAGATTTCATTTATTTTAGCCAATTTTACTCTCACTAAAATGGCATATAATTTTAGTTGATAAAAATAACATTTTAGTTGACAATAATATGCAAAATGATAGCAAACAAAAAACTAAAAAAAGAATCAATCTGTAACAGACCAAACTTTAATATAAAATACTTTTTACAAGTTACTCTGTTGTGAAATCCTGACATTTAGTTTTGGATATGATGTTACATGTAGCATGTTTTTACACATTCTGACTAGTTCAAGTTCACCTGTTCATTGTCTGTGCAGATGTACGTTGTAATATGATGAATATGTTGTTGATATAGCTGAATAATGTCACATAATTAACCCGTTAGTAAAGTTCATTGTACAGGTTGGAGAAATCCACAAAATCCTATGACTGGACTACTTCAATGAATTCTTTCTAGATTTTTCTGAACAAAAAAACAAAAAAAACAACAACAGTGTATTGTTAATATCTTGCAACATAATTTTTTTCTTGTGATTTTTGTGTTGTTTAAATTAAAAGTTAGATTAACAAAAATGTTCATCAGTAATTTCACTGACAAGATTCAAACTGAAACAAACTTGATTAAAAATGGCCAAAATAATTGTTGTCTGTTTGATGTCACATGACGTACACAGACCTCAGCAGGCACTAAGACACTAAAGGGGCACTGATAATTATTATAATTTTTTTTAGAATGAATAGTATGCATATACTTAAAATTATTTGCTTTTATAGTATTTAAGCATTTTTCTTTTATTTTGCTGCCCACCTTCTGTTCACTGGTCACATCACAAAACCAGCCACTCTCTTTCAGACCTTATCACAAAACTAGTGAAGACTTTGACAATCTGTCCCAGCTGAAAAGGGAAGGTCGATGGGGACACCATGACACCAGCATTCAAAACACAGCATGTACTGGTGTCCAGCAATGTATGTCTTTCACAGCAAGATTAGCCACTCAATAATATTGACAGTTCACATTGTCGCACACCCTTATTGATGTTTAGATGCTGGTAGTTCATCTAGATGGCCATCTGACCTACACTGATGACACTACAGCACTGCTGTACCTGAAGTTGATCTTCATTCATGCAGAAATCAGTGTAATGCTGCACTGTATCACTGCATGCATCATTGACACAAACACATCCACAATACTGCTGACTGACAATTCACAACCTTTTATATTAAACACACCATTTACTCGCATGTCTTTCTGACCATTTTAAAGGGGAAATTAATTATCATCAAAGCTCAACATAATAAGTGATACACCATCAAAAGTTGGTGTATTGACAACATCTAAAACGTAAAAACTATCACGTATGAAGAACTCTGGAGACTGTTTACGAATTCATTGAATTAATTATTTATAAAACATTTTTAACTTGAACACATGTTAATGGTACTAATGTACCAGGACCGTATACTGTATATTTGAGAGCACAAAGTTGCATTCCCCTTTTGTCTCATACGTTTTCACACCCCTTTCAGAATTTCACATCACAAATAACTTGGTCTGTTTTTACTGTGACAAGATGCCTCAGACACAAAGACTACAAGAGTGCAAACTGAATGAAATCCCAGGAGCAGTTTATTGTGCTACTCCAGTCCCAATCAATAATAACCAGGAAGGGAAAAAAATTATTTTGTACATAAAAGGAAACTTTAATTATAAACAAGACCAAAATACTGATGGGGCTACTATTTTGAAATCTCTGCACTCCCAGTTGTGAACTCACTGATGGCTGATTTGCTGAGAAGGTGACTCAAATTCAAACTGCTAACCTGTGCCTTGTTTCCCAAAAGCATCGCGAGCCTAAGTAAATCGTAGAATCCATCTAACGATTCATCTTAGTTTTGCAACTCATTTCCCAAAAGCATAGAAACTTAAGTAGTACTTGAAAATGCTCATAGATTTACGAGAACTCGTACAGCGCAAAGAGCATAAGCACACCGACTTATGCAAACACCTCCAGGACAAACGTGAAATTACACTTGATATAATCTAAATACTTATATCTAAATTTTATGCTAAAACTTTAATATCAGGAAACCTATGTTTTATTTATTTTTTATTTTAACAGACTAATTATAATTATTAAGTCTAATAATAATAATAGTTATAACGAAATGCATAAAATAGTCTATATAAATGGATGAATAGATTAATTTGTAAAAAAATAAAGTTATTTGTGTGGTCTAGTTAGAATTGTTGGTAACAGAAAAGTGGTAGCATGATTGATGCAGACAACTGTATAAATTAAAATCAGAAAGAGAAGAAAAAAGTCAATAACTGCATGAATATCGTCAGTATATATTGGCTCATTATCCTTGTCTACCTTGTCTGCTCTTCCAATCTGACACCCAAAGACACTCTCGCCAGCACTTCAAGTTGTGTAGCACCGCATTATGAAGCGTTGCTGTCACCATTATCATTTTTGGGATTAAAGAACAGACCTCCACTTTATTGGTGAATGTCCATAAAGCGCATCTTCTAAACATCTCCTTTGTGCTGCATAATAACACGTTGAACCTCGTAATATTCAATGAATGCTTGTAATTAGAAGGATTAATGCCGCTGTCTTTGCTAATCCTGGAAGCTTTCATATCGAGAGGAAATTTGTGAAAACAAAATTTTACACATGCACACCCGATTATGGAAGCAGATTGTGTAAAAGAAATACATTTTGCACAAAATAATTGTAAACATATGTAAATATGTAGTTAATTATGTCTAATATTTCAGAAAATATTTTTAAACAAATATTAGCAAGATAAATGACAAATTGTAAAGTTCCACACAAATATAATGAAGTTACAATGATGAGCAGCACTATACGGTCACATTTCAGCACTGTCTCATGGACAGCGACTCTCTTAAGCAGCACTTAAAGTGTGTCCTCGCTCATTCACGTTAAGTGCAATTTTGGGAAATTAACCTAAAAAATAACGAACGTTCGTAGAATCGCTTGTAGAAAACAGTCTTTATTGGGAAATGAGGCCCAGAGCTCCTGAGTTCAAACTAGCTCTTGCCATTTGAAAAGAGTAATTTGTTCAGGAATCAGAAATCATGGCTCACGGTGTGTTTGTTGTTGCGTTCAGCCAGTGAGCTCATATCATCAACAGAAAGGGTGAAAAGCGGCACAAGACATGCTGGCGCTCTAAAGATGTATTCAATAACTCTCAAGATGATATCTGACGAAACCGCATATGAAAGCACATATTCCGACTGTCACCAATTGTGACTAGATTTTAAATTATTGTCGACATCAATTATATTTGGTTGCATTTGTGACCATTTTAGTCGCAGTCTGGAGCCCTGTGTGCATTTCAGTGTTATAATCAAACATACTGTGTGTTAATCTCTATAAAGCTTCGATCTCCTGATGCTCACACTCACAGATTACGGGCATCACAAAGGATTGTGGGTAGCAGCTGTGCACAAGGCAGAAGGGGGGCTTTCTTCATAAAGACAAAAGACCCCCATGCTGCACTGGAACAATAGACTTAAATCCACACATTGTCAGTCTGAAGTCTTACATCAGATTAAACCACAAACACTTCCTTGTAGTGCAGGGCGATGCAGGTGAGGAAATTTAATGGCAAGGGGATCAAACGTTTATGACATTTTGCATAAAACCACTAAATTGATATTAAAGTCTGAAGAATCTGCTCAGGGGAACAAAATAAATGTGAAACTCTAGCCTTACACAATGAGTGTAAGTGTGTTTCTCTCAGTTCCCCTCCTCCATCTCACCTCCAGTGTGTTATCATCAGCAATGATAATTCATTCAAACCTCCAAGATCCATCACTCATTAATTACCCGTATGTGAATCAATATGTCACCGCAGCTGTGGGCTAAACGGCTGCTTTCAGTGCTCTGTACTGCAGGTATGTAGGACAGCTAGGGTTCCTCCACCCCTCTGGATTCAAGCCACCTTCAAGATCTCATTCAAAGTCATGGTTGAGTCAATGTCAACCAGTTAAACAGCTGCTACAAATGCTACTTTTATATTTGTAAATATTTCCTGGAAATAAGATTCTGCAGTAAAAACTACTATGTGGTGAAATTTTTTAAATAAAATCAAAAACTTCACCACATAGTAGTTTATACTGCAGAATATTTAACTGCATTTTACAGTTAAATATTGTTAAAAAATATTTTTTAGAAATAAATAAATTATTTTTATTGTAAATGTTTTACCTTGTAGTTATCACTGAAAATGTACATTTAACAAGACAATACATGTACTTTTACAATATTGTAAAATTACAATGATAAACAATAATTGGGCATTTACGGAAGTATCTGCGTGACCCATAACATTTGATTATATTTTACTGAAATATTTATGTTTCTTCTTATATTTTTCTCAGTTATGTACACTGTCATTGTCAGTTATGAACACCATCAGTCCAAAGTAACTGTCTATCCACTTTTTCACAGACAATCCTATCTCCTATCATCTTAAAGTCAACATGAAATGGCATTCACAACACATTTTATTTCTGTAATGTGATGTATTTCCAATACACGCTGAAAAATCAGCTGATTACATTTTGATGAAAGAATTTTCTTCTTTGTAATAATGAGCAGATGAATCATTCACAATAAGACCAGCAACATATATTAACCCTGTATTAAATAAATTAACCATGTATCAAATATGATACACAACGTTTGTCGGCTATGGTTTGTAAGTTTCACAAGTTTATGGCACAATTATTTTAATAAAGTAAAAGTGACAGTAATGATTTTATTGTTAATAATATTTTAAAATGAGTATTTGCTGAATATAAGCAACTTGTGCTTGGTTATAATTTTGTAAATTATTTGATTAAAAACCCCCCTTTGAAATCCATGAATCAAATATGATACAACAGACTTTTGAAGTATGTCTCTCGATCACTATTTTATTCTATTCATGCCCACCACAAAAAACAAACAAAAAATCACAGAGCTTTGAAAATTGTGACATATACATTTTATAAGATATATTTAAAGTGTGAAGTAATATTTCTGTGTATTTTCATATATGCAGCCTGCTCTGTCATAATAAAGATGTCATTATTTTACATTACGAGCTATTATGATGTCATCTAACCTTAAGTTCCTGAGACCCTGTGGAAAAAAGTTTTATAATTTCCCTTTTTTAAATGTCTATATAGTTTGGTGCATAAAATACATATGATTGTTTATTGAAAAAATCAGTAATACATTTCAACCCATATTTAAAGACCAAGTAGAAGACATTGTCATGGTCAAACTCCACTGTAGCGTGTATGAAAAACTATGTATGAAAGAAACAATTCTTTCATATGTATGGCTTTACAGGGTTAAGAAAGGAAAAATGAAGTTGTTTTATATGGAATGGCATACATACAATATCTCTACTACCTGACAGATATGCATGAAATCACAGCATGAAAATTATCATTATAAATTGGACTTCATGATCGTTTTTTAATGGCCGTCAATAGGGATACATTTCGGGTACAGTCATCCGACATGAAACATGGCGGGATCGCACTGCATGTCACATCCACAAGAACACGACACTTAAGCATTTTGTAGTCTATTTAGACCTCTTCCTTCCAAATACTCGTTTATAGCTATCATGATCCACTCATGAACATATTTGAGGGAAGGACAACCTCATTGCTGATGAGAAAAAACGTAAACATCCCATTTGTAAAGCGTGTCAGTAATTATGAGTATGCATTTTTGTAAATGTGCTTTTGCATTATTAACATTTAATAACAATGAATCAATTATTTAACTAAACATTCAACTAATGACATTTCTGAAAATGTTCATATCTTATTTTTATTATTAAATCACTATTATTATAGTTGTTTCAGACAGTTTGTGAATCTTTATGAAAGATTTATTAAACAAACCATTTCATAAGAGTAATTTTTGACTAAACTGGATGTGCTGTCTGTTACCCTTCTGTCGCTCTCTCCATGTTGTGCCAGAGAAGCGACACTAGGGGTCTCTCTTGAGCGCCGATATTCACCTCTGAACTATGAAAAAAGGCCAATGAGAGTTGGCAACCAGTATTTGCATGTCCGGCCCCCGGACATACGGGTATTTAAGCGGCGCAAATACGGGAGTTCATTCAGAAAATTTCTTCGGAGCCGATGGTCGTGTCTGCAACTGCTGCGTGTACACACCGAGTTCCTACTATCCCTCTGCTGCATGCTGTTGGATTCTACGGCGCACAACAGCGGCTTTCTCCTGTTTGCACGGCTGTGCATTCCTGCCCCTGGGCGCATCGACAGTGCAGATTTAAAAAGCTCTCACGAGTTTTTTTCACAAAAGAGTGATTTTTATTAAAAGAGTAAATTTCACTAAAAGAGCAAAACACAGCGGCGTTGAACGTCCTTTTAAGGACGCGTCTTTATAAAGATGCCTTTCCGCCTGTGTTGTTCCTGGATGCGGTAGAGTGCTCTCCGCTTCAGATGGCCACAGGCGTTGTCTCGTGTGTCTGGGTAGCGATCACACCGAGGCTGCGTTTGTGGATGGTTCATGTTCTCACTGCGAGAACATGACCATGACAACGTTGCGATCGCAGCTTGCTTACAACCGTGAGCAAGCCACTCCAGCCGCCCCCCGTGTTGCTCCTTCTTCCCACGGGATTGAGGACGATGCGGCTGGCGATGGAGGCGATTTGGGGATGGCAGCGGGTGCAGCTCCGCCGGGTATGCCCCCTCGGACCACCCGCACCCCAGCACGCTCGTTGATTCCCGTCCGTGCTCGAAGGCGGCGGCGACTCACCTCACAGCCAGTCTGCCGACCCTCTTGCGATGCCGCGGCATCGGAGGGCGTGGTATCTGATGCTGAGGACTCCCCTGGGCTGCCGCTTTTGGGCCTGCACGCCCAGGCTGAGGCCGACGCCCAGATGACCGACATGATTTCCCGGGCAGCCAACAGCGTGGGCTTGGACTGGAACCCTCCATCCTCCCCACAGCCATCACGGCTGGACGACTGGTTCCTGGGGTCTGGGCGCCGCTCACAGCCTTGCCCCCCCCACCCCTCCGGTTCCGTTTTTCCCGGAAGTGCATGACGAGCTGACGTCTTCGTGGAGAGCACCCCTCTCCACTCGTCACACCGCCACAGGCTCGTCCGCCCTCACCACCCTCGACGGCGGAGTGCGCCACGGGTACGCGGCGATTCCCCAGGTGGATAGGGCGGTTGCGATCCATCTATGCCCCGGAACCCCTACCACCTGGCGAGGTCGCCCCGTACTCACTTCCTGGACCTGTAGAGCAACCTCCTCGCTGATAGCGAAGGCCTACAGCGCCACCGGACGTGCCGCTTCCGCCCTGCATGCCATGGCTCTCCTGCAGGTCCACCAAGCCAAGGCACTATGCAACATGCACGGGGGTGGCCCTGATCCCGACACGCTGCAGGACCTGCGCTCAGCGACCGACCTCGCCCTGAGAGCGACGAAGGTCACAGCGCAAGCGATCGGGCAGGCGATGGCCACGCTAGTGGTCCAGGAACGTCAACTGTGGCTGAACATGGTCGAGATGCGTGAAGCCGACAAGACTCGCTTCCTCAACGCCCCTGTTTCCCAGTTCGGCCTCTTCGGCGACACCATCGAGGACTTTGCCTAGCAGTTCTCCACGGTAAAGAAGCAGACGGAGGCCATCTCTCACATGCCTCGCCGCAAGCCTGCCGCCACGGCCCATGCCCCGTCTGCTCGCCGAGAGCATCCTCCCACGGCCAGAAGACAAGCTCCTGCTCCGCCTCGACCCGGGCCCAGCTCTCAGCCCCAGCGTCGAGCAAACCGCGGGAAGCGCACGCCCCCTGTCTCACGGACCCCCTCGAGGACCCGGAAGGCTCCCAGGCACTCCTGAGACAACGCACCCAGAGCCCAAGATGTTAGCGGTAAGACCGCTCCGTCCCCCGGTGGAGGGCCGGGAGGAGAATCCTTTGTTTTTTCATTTGCCGCACCCCTTAACAGGGGCTGCGGTACCCAAATTCTCAATAAAAGAGCTATTTCCTTTGTCTCTGGGGCACATGGCCCGCAAATGCCATTCTCACGGCACTCTGCTTTCAGGCCTCAACAGTCCCGGCTCCATGGACGCAGTGTCCCCGCCGTCAGCCTCACGACTGTCCCCCGGCCGGCCGGTTCAGACGAGTCCAGAGGACGCCAGCATCAGACCTCCTCCTCAGTCACGAACCCGCCCCCTGCCGGGTGCGCGGAGCAAGGTAAGTGCTTTGACTTTATTATCAGCACCAGAGCCTCGGGACGCCACGTTGCCTCCCGACGCCGCGTTACCTGTTCCGTACCGCTGCGAAGCCCTGCCGGGTACGTCCAAAAAACCCGTCCCCAGGGTGCCCCTTGCATGGTGCTTAGAGGCGTGGCTTTCACTGCCCAACCCGTCGCGATGGCTGCACCGGACCATTCGACTCGGTTACGCTATTCAGTTTGCCAGGTCTCCGCCCCCCTTCGTGGGCATACAGTTTTCCGCAGTACACGGCCAACATGCCCATTCCCTGCGTGAAGAAATCGCCTCCCTTCTATTAAAGCCTGTCCCTCCAACCGAAACAAAGAAGGGTTTCTACAGCCCTTACTTTGTTGTACCCAAGAAAGGCGGCGGCTTACGACCGATCTTGGACCTGCGAGTTTTCAATCTGTCCCCCGGCCGGCCGGTTCAGACGAGTCCAGAGGACGCCAGCATCAGACCTCCTCCTCAGTCACGAACCCGCCCCCTGCCCCGGCCGGCCGGTTCAGACGAGTCCAGAGGACGCCAGCATCAGACCTCCTCCTCAGTCACGAACCCGCCCCCTGCCGGGTGCGCGGAGCAAGGTAAGTGCTTTGACTTTATTCTCAGCACCAGAGACGTTGCCTCCCGACGCCGCGTTACCTGTTCCGCACCGCTGCGAAGCCCCGCCGGGTACGTCCAAAAAACCCGTCCCCAGGGTGCCCCTTGCACGGTGCTTAGAGGCGTGGCTTTCACTGCCCAACCCGTCGCGATGGCTGCACCGGACCATTCGACTCGGTTGCGCTATTCAGTTTGCCAGGTCTCCGCCCCCCTTCGTGGGCATACATTTTTCCGCAGTACACGGCCAACATGCCCATTCCCTGCGTGAAGAAATCGCCTCCCTTCTATTAAAGCCTGTCCCTCCAACCGAAACAAAGAAGGGTTTCTACAGCCCTTACTTTGTTGTACCCAAGAAAGGCGGCGGCTTACGACCGATCTTGGACCTGCGAGTTTTCAATCTGTCCCCCGGCCGGCCGGTTCAGACGAGTCCAGAGGACGCCAGCATCAGACCTCCTCCTCAGTCACGAACCCGCCCCCTGCCGGGTGCGCGGAGCAAGGTAAGTGCTTTGACTTTATTCTCAGCACCAGAGCCTCGGGACGCCACGTTGCCTCCCGACGCCGCGTTACCTGTTCCGCACCGCTGCGAAGCCCTGCCGGGTACGTCCAAAAAACCCGTCCCCAGGGTGCCCCTTGCACGGTGCTTAGAGGCGTGGCTTTCACTGCCCAACCCGTCGCGATGGCTGCACCGGACCATTCGACTCGGTTACGCTATTCAGTTTGCCAGGTCTCCGCCCCCCTTCGTGGGCATACATTTTTCCGCAGTACACGGCCAACATGCCCATTCCCTGCGTGAAGAAATCGCCTCCCTTCTATTAAAGCCTGTCCCTCCAACCGAAACAAAGAAGGGTTTCTACAGCCCTTACTTTGTTGTACCCAAGAAAGGCGGCGGCTTACGACCGATCTTGGACCTGCGAGTTTTCAATCGGACCATGTCCAAACTCCTGTTCAAAATGCTCACCCAGAAACAAATTCTATCTGGCGTCCGGCATCTAGATTGGTTCGCAGCGGTAGACCTGAAGGACGCGTACTTCCACGTCTCAATTCGCCCTCGACATCGACCCTTCCTATGGTTCGCGTTCGACGGCCAGGCGTATCAGTACAAAGTCCTCCCCTTCAGCCTGTCTCTGTCCCCTCGCGTCTTCACGAAAGTCGCAGAGGCAGCTCTTGCCCCGCTCCGAGAAGCCGGCATACGCATACTCAATTACCTCGACGACTGGCTCATACTGGCCCACTCCCGAGAGTTACTATGCGCACACAGAGACCAGGTGCTCAGCCACCTCAGCCGTTTGGGGCTTCAGGTCAACTGGGAAAAGAGCAAGCTCTCCCCGGTCCAGAGCATCTCTTTTCTTGGTCTGGAGTTAGACTCAGTCTTAATGACAGCACGTCTCTGCAATGAGCATGCTCAGTCAGTGCTGAAATGCCTCGCTTCCTTCAAGCCAGGCGCCGTGGTCCCACTAAAATGTTTCCAACAGCTCCTGGGGCATATGGCATCCTCCGCGGTGGACGCGCCGCTGGGGTTGATGCATATAAGACCACTTCAGCACTGGCTCCGGACTCGAGTCCCGAGACGAGCATGGCGCCGTGGCACACACAACGTGAAAGTTACTTCTGCCTGCCGCCAAACCTTCAAACCCTGGACAGACCTCTGCTTTCTAAGGGCAGGAGTACCTTTGCAGCAGGTGTCCCGATGCGTTCTGGTCACAACCGACGCCTCCAAATTGGGTTGGGGCGCCGTGTGCAACAGGCGCGCAGCTGCAGGCCGGTGGAACCGAGGCCCGCTGCGCTGGCACATCAACTGCCTAGAGCTGCTGGCTGTTTTTCTGGCCCTGCAGACGTTTCTCCCATTAATTCGGAACAAACACGTCCTAGTCAGGACAGACAGCACCACGGTCGTAGCCTACATAAACCGCCAAGGCGGAGTACGCTCCCTCCACATGTCACAGCTCACCCGTCGTCTCCTCCTTTGGAGTCAGCAGCGACTCAAGTCACTGCGCGCCACTCACATCCCGGCAACCTCAATGTGATAGCGGACGCGCTGTCAAGACAAAGCTTGCCTGGCGGAGAGTGGAGGCTCCACCCCCAGTCGGTCCAGCTGATTTGGGACCGGTTCGGCAAGGCTCAGGTAGACCTGTTTGCCTCCCAAGAAACCTCCCACTGCCCGCTCTGGTATGCCCGGACAGAGGCTCCCCTCGGGGCAGACACGTTGGCACACAGCTGGCCTCCACCCTCAAGGTGTATGTCGCCGCTATCGCAGCCCACCACGACACGGTAGACGACAAGTCTCTTGGTAAGCACGACTTAATCGTCAGGTTCCTAAAAGGTGCCCGGAGGATGACTCCCTCCCGGCCTAACCTGTTCCCCTCCTGGGATCTCTCGGTCATCCTTACGGGACTCCAGAGACCCCCCTTCGAGCCGCTTAACTCAGTTGGACTCAGGGCCCTCGCTCTCAAGACCGCCCTGCTGATCGCGCTCACTTCCATCAAGAGGGTTGGGGACCTGCATGCGTTCTCTGTTAGCGACGCCTGCAGTTCGGTCCGGCAGACACTTTCGTGATCCTAAGACCGCGACCGGGCTATGTGCCCAAGGTTCCTACCACACCCTTCAGGGATCAGGTGGTGAACCTGCAAGCGCTGTCCCGGGAGGAGGCAGACCCAGCCCTTTCACTGCTGTGTCCAGTACATGCTTTACGTGTTTATCTGGACCACACACAGAGCACTAGACGCTCTGAGCAGCTCTTCGTCTGCTTTGGGGGACAGCAGAAAGGGAACGCTGTCTCCAAGCAGAGACTCGCCCACTGGGTTGTCGACGCCATTTCCCTGGCTTATCACACACAGGCCGACACATAATACAGTATAGCGTTACATTAGCCTTCATTGATAAGCATAATTGTTAGCCTATATGGTTCTTATTAAACAGATTATTTAAGAAACCTTGAGTGATGTAATTCGACCATGCAGTTTAAAACTTAAATTAATATGCCTAATAAATCATTCAAATTTGGTTAGAGGAGATCAGAGTGGGAGTGTGCAATGAGAGATTCTCTCTCTCTCTCTTCCTCCAATGGCTGGTTCAAATCAGCTCACCTATAGTCTCTTTACAAGGCAGTAAGAAATTGCATAATGCATAATGGCAGTAAGGCTACAAGTACACAGTACCTTGAACTCTAGATGATCTATTAATATTTAGAAAGGTCTATGATTAGTTCAGTAATGATGTCCGTCATTTAAATCCTGTTCTGTGTGAATTTGTTCAGTTTCTAGCTAAAAAGCTTTAGGCTTATGATTCACATTGCGTGCATTCATGTTACATGCATTTATTGCATCACTTTAATCTCAATGATTGAGCATCAATACATCTGAAACTCTGTCTTACTAAATTCATTATTATTTCTAAAATTATATTCTGTAATAGTTAATACATTTTGGCGCCTCAACAAGGTTACAAACAACTTTCATGTTTGTTAGCATTTCCACATTATTTTCATGTTGATAAGACAAACTCTGGACATACTGGCCAAAGTGATCAGCACATTAGGACTGGACAGCTCCCGTACGAAGCACTTAAGTTCTACTTTATAACGAGCGATCTATGTGCTGGTTTGGGAAACAGGCGTTACTCCATCGTAAAATATTGAGTGACGTAGGTTAAGATGATCGTTAAAGTTTAGTTTGCAATGTTATCGGGAAACCCAGTCTCTGTCTATTTTGATTCACTAAAAATTATCGTTTCATAAGACTCATTGAAATTTTGGTGCATCCCTACTAAATGTGCTTCTTCTAAATTAACTGGTTTTGTTCAAGTCAATAATATCATTTAACATCTTGATCAGCCTGAATAAATTGGGTACGGTTAAATAAACAAAACTAATTGTAAGAGTACGATCAGGTTGAAATCACTCCTAATGCTAACAATTTGTAGGTTACCATTCATTTTAACAATATCAAACAGGCACAGGACATGTCATTTAACAAAGCAATGAAAATAAACCGATCATTTATTCAACTACATCAACATTATTCTCTGCTTTGGAAAGGTTCATCCAATAACTTCAATAACCTGCTCTTTACAACAGGAATTACATCATGTTTAAATTCACTCTAGAGTCACTCAAGCTTCTGTCACTGGATTCTGACACAAGATTTGAAAACTGATCACAAATCTGTTTACAAAGGGCAGTTAAAGTCTTGTTAGAGTCACAGGATCAACAATATTTCTTCAGAGAGCTCTTCACATCTCAGCTAATTTTACCACGCTCAACTAATGTCAGAAAATAGTGGTGTTTCTTATGTTGATATAAGATTTAAGTGTGCTGCATGTTTCTATGTAATAATTATCGGTAACACTTTATTTTAGGGATCAGAAATTAGACGTAATGACAAATAACTGGACGTGTAAGGGAAAGTTATGGACTTCTTTAGAATTATAAGTTATTTATTAAGCTTTTGTTTGCTGATTACTTACCCTTTCCTAATAGCATCTTTAGAACTGTTAACTGTTATGACTTGCGTGGGACAGGTGGAGGCAGACGAGTGGTTAGGAACCAAGTGCGGTTTTATTGGATAAGAACAAAAAATAAACACACTCAGGAACAAAGTAAAAGGTCCACGATGGGAAAAGGAAACTAAAGTACAGGCTGGAACACAGGAGGAGTGCAGAAGTGACTGGGCAACGCACATCCGCGGAGGGTAGGGTAAACCTGAAACGACAGAAGGGTAACCTCGGACGAACAGACAAACTGGCAGGGAACACGA
Source organism: Xyrauchen texanus (assembly GCF_025860055.1). Lineage (NCBI taxonomy): Eukaryota > Metazoa > Chordata > Actinopteri > Cypriniformes > Catostomidae > Xyrauchen > Xyrauchen texanus. The sequence goes on from NC_068290.1 coordinate 43,954,752, forward strand.
ACAGAGAGAGAGTCATAAACGACATAAGCGAAAACATGAAACGTCAACGCATGACAACGGGAAGGGAAAACAGCGGGGTTTAAATAAAGAGACACGGTAATGACAAAATGATGGACAGGTGCGGACAATAACACGCAGACAGTGCCGGAAACGACGGGAAGAAGGGAAGTGTAGTTTTCACAGAGAAAGTGGAACACGGGCGGACAACAAGGAAGACATGACAGGGAGCGTGAACGGTAAAACAGAAAACACGGGCGGACAACAAGGGAGCATGACACGGAAAGTGACTAGTGACGGGTGAAACAGAAAACACGGGGCAGACGACACGAAACACGGTGCAGACAACACGAAACACGGTGCAGGTGAGCGAGACCGTGACAGTTAACAATGAACTTATTAGGTAAAAACATAAGATACCAAGTATCTTAGTAGCTAGTAAGGTGCACGATACATCCTTTATATGTTCTCATTGCACGGTGTGAGTGTGCAGCTTATAGGGATAAAATAAATAAAGGCAGAGTCTTCTGTTGCTTAGTGTCAATAGAAAAACAGTAACTCATTTGCACTAAGTGCAAATAGTGTTAATTGCCATTTGCACCACTAATTAAATTCTACCATACAGTATAGGGGCATCGCAGCAGTGCGTTTATTGTGTATATTTAGAGTCCCACAGACAGCCTTCAGCAACTCCTACTCCTGCACCTAACCTTAACCTTCCCTGCTGTGTTGAAATACTATACGCATTCTACATGTATTTCATCCTTAAAAGCTGCACAGTCACACAGAGTACTGAGAACCTATCATTTACATCATAGCAGCTATGATTTATTTTTTGTGAATAAATTAATTGTTATGACAAAAACAAATGTAAAGGGTCTATAAAGCAAGAATAAGAAATCAGCCATGCAATAAAGGCTTAATAAATACATTATAATGCCAAACTAGTCCATAACTAGTCACTTACAAATGTAATTATTAGGACTATCGATTTAAAACGTTAATTCAGAGCGATTAATTATATAAAAAATTACGTGTTAAAAGGAATTAACTTAATTAATCATGTCCCCTGACTGTAATAAGGAATATTACTTCCATCTGAACAATTCAAGCTTGAATTGAACCACCTGTTTTCTCCAGGGGGCAGTAAGCGCAACTCACTGTATAGGCAACATGCAATTTATACAGACAGAAAACAAACCACAATTACCGAGAGCAGACAACGCAAGATGAGAACACGTTCTTGTGTACAAACACAGCTTGATGGAGTGCAAACCTGTAAGCGTCACAATGGCTTAAAAACCTAGAGAGGTGGCAATCTTTATTGCTGCTAAGGTTTAAAACAGTCCCATATTAGCTAATCTGTCCTGTATTTCATCATTATTGGTTTCCTTTCGAAATGCCCTGTGAAGGCAACATTTAAGCTGTTTGGAACGCAGTACATTTCTTCTCGATGAAACAACCTGTCGCACACATTGAATGACGAAAAAACATGTAAAAATCCCATCTGACCATTCTGAAATGCATAATGAAAAATCAGATTTTTTTTATCAGATTCCAAACCACCTACGAATGTTTTTGTCCTGTTCAGACGACAAAAACCTAAACATATTGAGTCAGATATGCAAAAAAATCTGATTCTTTCTGCCTATGTGAACAAAGTCTGAGTTTCAAACTTGACACAGTGACCTAAAAACGGTATGTTTATGACGCAATGCAAATGAGATGCTCCAAAAGCATCCGTCTGATGCAGGTGTATATTTTATTTATAATTATTTATTCTTTATATATTGAATTATTGTTATTTTATATTTGCTTTATGTGTGATGATATTTAATATTTATGTGTGATGAATTACATTTAATTAATTACTTGACATACCATGTAAATAATTTGATTACATTTGTTTATTTTAATCGATTGACAGCCCTAGTAATTATTAGTTATTAGTAATTACTGTCTAATTTATGATCCCTAAAATATAGTGGTACCTAATTCTCATTTCCACCTGTTTGGATGCACCTAATTGGTGGTGAATGAACTGTCCCAGAGTGAAAGTAGCATTTCTGCAGTGTTAAACAGCACACAGGAGTTCAACATCTATTAATTTAATGTTATTATGAGAAACATTCCCTCTTTTATCTCTCAGTATTGACAGACGTCTGATGAGACATCATGTGTTGGAATGAGTGTGTAAGTGTCATGTGTGACTCACTGGGGCAGCTGAGGGCTTCTTTTGCAGTGATGCTCTTGTTGCAGGCGGAGCAGAGGGTGGTGGCTGACACTGTGAGCGAGGTGAACAGGTGACCGTTACTGTAACGTACCTCACGTTCCTTTGTCTCTTTCTCCCGTGCCTTCAGTCGCTCCTTCTCTTTGTTCTGCACATACATATTAAAGGAAGAAAATCAGTTGAGAAATAAAACTAATTATAATAACGATGATTTCTATATTAAAAATACTATTTCATTTGACAGGGATCCATAAAATATTGACTGATACCCTGAGTTAAGGTATCTGAATTAGTATTGGACCAGTAAAAAAAAAAAAAAGGGAAACTGGTGCATGCCATAAGATGAACTACTTGTTTTCAGTCATTTTTGTAACGGTCAAGGGCATAGATTTGGCTTGAACATTGGGGGAGGTTGCAGCTTAAAACATTCACATGTTTTTTATAAATAATAGGGGGGTTTACTTGCTTGTTTTGATTTTGATTGTTGAAGATGTTTCTAAAAGAAGATGGTTATTTATATCTTCAGCTTTAGTGTGTCAATAGGAAAAATACATTTTAGACTTTATTACTTTTGCAAATAGAAAAGATCTAACCCCTGCAACAGATGTCATGGCTCCCACAAAGCCCCCCACTGAACATTGAGTCAGTCTGAGATTACTTAAAGAGACAGAAGCAATTGAGACTGAATACATAGATGAACTGTGACAAAGCAAATAAACTGTGTTTGAAAGATGGATTTAGCTTATTTTATGTTTACTGGACTTTTATGACGTTAATTGATAAATTATATTTATGGCATTATTTTTAAGACATTTTTCACAAGTGCCTAAAACTTTTGCACAGTACTGTATCCAATGATGAGCAAAAACATTATGACCACTCATAACATTGGAATAACATTTATCATCTCCTAACAATGCCACATGTCAAGGTCTGGGTAGATTTAGACAGTAAATGAAAAATCAGTTCTCATAGTCAGCATGTTGAATGCAGGAGAAATGGGCAGGAGTAAAGACCTGAGCGACTTTGACAAGTGCCAAATTATGTCCACACTACTTTGTCAGAGCACCTCTGAAACGGAAAGGCTTGTGGGGTGCTACCTGTCACTGTCAGCAGTGGTGAGTACCAAGGACAGTGTCCGAGGAGGGACAAACCACAATCTGGCAACAGGGTGTTTTACGGCCAAGGCTTATCGATGAGCGAGGGCAACGAAGACTTTCTCTTCGGGTCCAAATCAACATCCATCCATCCATCCATCCATCCATCCATCCATCTATCTATCTATCTATCTATCTACACTGTATATATTAATACTTTAATATTTAATAGTGAGGATATTTCAATTTTCATGTCTGATAACAATGATGGCCCTTAAAAAAACTTTAAAAAGTCTATTTAGATCCAGCTACCAATGCCCAAAACAGACTGTAAACGTAAATATATAATATATATAAAGAAAATATTGATTTAAATTAGTGCTGTCGGAATTAACGTGTTAAACACATGCGATAAATAAAAATGTTTAACACATACATTTTTCTTAACCGTGATTAACGCGTTTACAGTTAATACAGCATTAACACTTGTTGGGAGTGCGGAACCTTTGCGATGTGTCTGCCCGAATCATTACACTGACACACAAACCACAAAAGCGCTTCCCTGTCAGTGATAAAATTATTGAGAATGGAGCTCTATAATGCTCAATTGATGTACAAAACAAGCCTAGATTGAACTTGTGATAGAAATCAAGTACTTTCAGAAACTCTTAACGATCACTCGGCAACGCTGAACACTGGTGTTGACGCTTGGACGCAAATCATGAACGACTCTTCAGGATTGCTGTAGGAAAGCGGATAGCCACAGTCTTCCAGCAGATCAATTTGTGGAGGATGAGAGTATAAGAGATTTAATGCCCATTGCAATGAATACTAAACATATGGGGACTAAAGTAATCTTTACACAGCAAAGGTGACACAGAAGCTGCATCTGATGTGGCAATTAGGTGTATTTTCACAGAGCAGGAATAAATTATTTTACACAGCAGTTAAAAATGCATAAATGTTATGAGATTCATATTTTTTACGTAAAATTATGAGATATATAGAGAATATTGAAATATGAAATGAATTAAAATATGAATGAATACTTAACCTATGGTGACTAAATCATTCAATAAGTCAACCTCAAATGTTAAAATTTAGATGAATTGGGGATATTTTAGTGCATTCCTGATTTTATACTGTGAAAGGCTTTGTTTGGAAAATATTAATAAAGCAATATTGTAACATATTGCTTTGTTTTCTTTCCTAAGATGGAAATAAATGCATTTTGACAGGAAAATAAGCATATATATATATATATATATATACATTAGAGATGCACCGATTGCAATTTTCTTGGCCGATTTGGATTTCCGATTTTTTGCAAGTGTGACCTGCCGATACCTATTTTTTCCGATTCCGATTTTCTTTCTAAGAACTATTATTGACCACATATACAAACAATATCTACCTTTCTTCAATGCTAAATTTTATTTTCATAATAAAATAAATTATTAAACATTACAATTTCCCCCAAACTGCACTAAGTTACAGGATCTTCTCTCACTTAAACAACTCTCAAAATAAAGTGCTCTGACTGGAAAGAGGTAGAAATAACAATTAACTGCAAATGAGTTGCTTTATATACAGTGAGGAAAATAAGTATTTGAACACCCTGCTATTTTGCAAGTTCTCCCACTTAGAAATCATGGAGGGGTCTGAAATTGTCATCGTAGGTGCATGTCCACTGTGAGAGACATAATCTAAAAAAAAAAATCCAGAAATCACAATATATGATTTTTTAACTATTTATTTGTATGATACAGCTGCAAATAGGTATTTGAACACCTGTCTATCAGCTAGAATTCTGACCCTCAAAGACCTGTTAGTCTGCCTTTAAAATGTCCACCTCCACTCCATTTATTATCCTAAATTAGATGCACCTGTTTGAGGTCGTTATCTGCATAAAGACACCTGTCCACCCCATACAATCAGTAAGAATCCAACTACTAACATGGCCAAGACCAAAGAGCTGTCCAAAGACACTAGAGACAAAATTGTACACCTCCACAAGGCTGGAAAGGGCTACGGGGAAATTGCCAAGCAGCTTGGTGAAAAAAGGTCCACTGTTGGAGCAATCATTAGAAAATGGAAGAAGCTAAACATGACTGTCAATCTCCCTCGGACTGGGGCTCCATGCAAGATCTCACCTTGTGGGGTCTCAATGATTCTAAGAAAGGTGAGAAATCAGCCCAGAACTACACGGGAGGAGCTGGTCAATGACCTGAAAAGAGCTGGGACCACCGTTTCCAAGGTTACTGTTGGTAATACACTAAGACGTCATTGTTTGAAATCATGCATGGCACGGAAGGTTCCCCTGCTTAAACCAGCACATGTCAAGGCCCGTCTTAAGTTTGCCAATGACCATTTGGATGATCCAGAGGAGCCATGGGAGAAAGTCATGTGGTCAGATGAGACCAAAATAGAACTTTTTGGTCATAATTCCACTAACCGTGTTTGGAGGAAGAAGAATGATGAGTACCATCCCAAGAACACCATCCCTACTGTGAAGCATGGGGGTGGTAGCATCATGCTTTGGGGGTGTTTTTCTGCACATGGGACAGGGCTGACTGCACTGTATTAAGGAGAGGATGACCGGGGCCATGTATGGCGAGATTTTGGGGAACAACATCCTTCCCTCAGTTAGAGCATTGAAGATGGGTCGAGGCTGGGTCTTCCAACATGACAATGACCCGAAGCAGACAGCCAGGATAACCAAGGAGTGGCTCTGTAAGAAGCATATCAAGGTTCTGGCGTGGCCTAGCCAGTCTCCAGACCTAAACCCAATAGAGAATCTTTGGAAGGAGCTCAAACTCAGTGTTTCTCAGCGACAGCCCAGAAACCTGACTGATCTAGAGAAGATCTGTGTGGAGGAGTGGGCCAAAATCCCTCCTGCAGTGTGTGCAAACCTGGTGAAAAACTACAGGAAACGTTTGACCTCTGTAATTGCAAACAAAGTCTACTGTACCAAATATTAACATTGATTTTCTCAGGTGTTCAAATACTTATTTGCAGCTGTATCATACAAATAAATAGTTAAAAAATCATACATTGTGATTTCTGGATTTGTTTTTTTAGATTATGTCTCTCACAGTGGACATGCACCTACGATGACAATTTCAGACCCCTCCATGATTTCTAAGTGGGAGAACTTGCAAAATAGCAGGGTGTTCAAATACTTATTTTCCTCACTGTAACAGATGTCATTTTCCACTATTTTTTATAAATGGACCTTTTCCTCTTTCTTACTCATCTAACAAAACAATTCCATAGATCTGAAAAACTGAAGTGTCCAATATGCTCAACCTACGTTAGATGTACAAATATCAGTTGTAAAACTGAGCACTGCTTCGGGAACGGCTTGCATACCTGTCAACACTCCCGTTTTTCCCGGGAGTCTCCCGTTTTGTTATTTCTCCCAAAAAAACTCCCGTAATTTGTATGGCCCAAACCACGTTATATGAATAATCACATCAATATATTATTCCAAGGTGGTCCAGTTGCCAGATCTTGAATGAAACGCATCCTACTCACACAATCAACACATCATACACATTACAAATCATTTATGACCACAATCTGGCAACCTACAACCCATTTGCGCTGTTGATATCTGCGCAGGCAGTAGACGCAGGATGTTAAATCAAGCATCACTGGTAGATGGGAGGAGAAGACTCAGCTGGTGCTCCGGTGATAAAAACAAAATATACATGTACATTTAACAACAGCTGGATGGAAGAAATTAATTTCATATCCCGAAGTCATATCCTTTTGCAATGTGTGTCGCACTGATTTTAATATCGGACACGGTGGGAAAAATTACGTTAAATCACAACGGCACAATTTCTATAGTATTTAGCCTGCCTCTGCCATCCAGCACCCCCCTTTCCCTCTCCCGGATTTGTGTACCCAAATGTTGACAGATACTTAGGTGTCACACTTAGATACTCAGTGTGCTTAGGGTCATTGTCTTGTTGGAAGGTGAACCTTCAGCCCAGTCTGAGGTCCAGAGCACTCTGGAGAAGGTTTTCATCCAGGATATCCCTGTACTTGGCCACATTCATCTTTCCCTCGATTGCAACCCTGCAGCTGAAAAACACCCCCACAGCATGATGCTGCCACCACCATGCTTCACTGTTGAGACTGTATTGGACAGGTGATGAGCAGTGCCTGGTTTTCTCCACACATACCGCTTAGAATTAAGGCCAAAAAGTTCTATCTTGGTCTCATCAGACCAGATAACCTCATTTATCACCATCTTGGAGTCCTTCGGGTGTTTTTTAGCAAACTCCATGCGGGCTTTCATGTGTCTTGCACTGAGGAGAGGCTTCCGTCGGGCCACTCTGCCATAAAGCCCCGACTGGTGGATGGCTGCAGTGATGGTTGACTTACTACAACTTTCTCCCATCTCCCGACTGCATCTCTGGAGCTCAGCCACAGTGATCTTTGGGTTCTTCTTTACCTCTCTCACCAAGGCTCTTCTCCACCGATAGCTCAGTTTGGCCGGACGGCCAGCTCTAGGAAGGGTTCGTAGTAATGGTCGTCCCAAACGTCTTCCATTTAAGGATTATGGAGGCCACTGTGCTCTTATGAACCTTAAGGGCAGCAGACATTTTTTTGTAACCTTGGCCAGATCTGTGCCTTGCCACAATTCTGTCTCTGAGCTCTTCAGGCAGTTCCTTTGACCTCATGATTCTCATTTGCTCTGACATGCACTGTGAGCTGTAAGGTCTTATATAGACAGGTGTGTGGCTTTCCTAATCAATTCCAATCAGTATAATCAAACACAGCTGGACTCAATTGAAGGTGTAGAACCACCTCAAGGATGATCAGAAGAAATGGACAGCACAGAGTTAAATATATGAGTGTCACAGCAAAGGGTCTGAATACTAGGACCATGTGATATTTCAGTTTTTCTTTTATAATAAATGTGCAAAAATGTCAACAATTCTGTGTTTTTCTGTCAATATGGGGTACTGTGTGTACAATAATGAGGAAAAAAAATGACCTTAAATGATTTTAGCAAATGGCTGCAATATAACAAAGAGTGAAAAATTTAAGGGGGTCTGAATACTTTCCGTACCCACTATATATATATATATATATATATATATATATATATATATATATATATATATATATATATATATATAGAAAGAGAGAGAGCAGAGAGAGAGAGAGAGAATAAGAGACAGAGAGAGAGAGAGTGTAAAAAACTGTGATTAATCATGATTAACTTAAAAAAATATATTAATCACAATTAAGCATTTTAATACTGAGAGACATAATTTATGTAACGAAGACTCAGGCAGGTTGGGATCCATCAGCAGTTTAATGATAAACACTCAGTAGTTGTACAGGCAATGGTCAAGCACAGGTAAACAGGTATGTAGAAGCAGGCAGAATCAGAGTAATGGCAGGGTTCCGACAAGGGGAAGACTCTGCCACGGGGCGGTGCAGCCCCTGGCTTGAGTTCGATGGCGCAGTCGCTGGGGCGGTGAGGCGGAAGTAGTGACGCCTTGGCCTTGCTGAAAGCCTCACTCAAGTCAGCGTATGCTGGGGGTATCAGGGAGGAGGCGCTAGACCCCCTTAAGATGTTGGTGGCCCCCACCGTGGTAGGTAGAACAGGTTTCAGACATTTCGCCGAGCAGTCAGGACCCCACTGCGTGATTTGACTGTCCCGCCATGAAATTTGTGGTTCGTGTAATCGGAGCCAGGGAAGACCAAGAATTACTGGGTTATGGGGGGAGTGAAGGACATAGAAGCGCGTGGTCTCAGTGTGTAATACACCCACCTGCAGGAGAATGTCGGTGGTGGTGTAACACACTCGGCCGGAACCCAGGGGGCGACCATCTAGTGCTGCCACTGTCAAAGAAGGAGAGCAAGCCGTCAGGGGAATGTGGTGCTGTTTACAGAAATTTTCGTCAATGAAGTTGCCCGCCGCTCCTGAATCAATCATAGCATGCGTGCCGGCACTGGACGATAGGTAAGTGAGCTTAACGGGTACTTCGAGGCAGGTTCTAGACTGAGTAGAGGAAATTAACAGACTCACCCCGGACCGTTGTGGTGGTGATGGCCGTGTTGGGCAGCTGGCGCGTTGATGTCCAGCTTGGCCACAGTATAGGCAGAGGCGATTGGAGAAACGGCGTTCTCTTTCTTCTGGAGAGATGTGGGTTCGGTCGACCTGCATGGGCTCCGATGTATCGTGATGTTGGTGTCCCATAGGGAAAGGTGTGGACCGCCGGGCTGGGGACCACCGAGCTGGACGTCTGGAGCAGATGAGGCTGTCAATGCAGATCGGCAATGAGACAAATTGATCTAGTAAGAGTCCCTCATCTTGACAGGCCAGCTCGGATTGGAGTTCCGCGTTCAGACCCTGCCGGAAGAGGAGTTTGTGAGTGGATTCCAGCCAACCGGTTTGAGCGGCGAGGGTGCGAAAGGAGAGTGCGTAATCCGCCGCCATGCGACTTCCCTGTCGGAGAGCCAGAAGCTGCTCGCCTGCGTTCTTGCTGCCCTCAGGGTGATCAAAGACGTCAATCAAACCCTGCCTGAAGGAGTCAAAGGAAAACTGGGCGAACCCCTGGTTGGTCCAGACCGCGGTAGCCCAGTCGAGGGCTCTCCCTGTGAGCACGGAGCTCATAAAGAGAATTTTACTCTCATCAGTGGGATACAGTGCCGGTTGTTGCGAGAGGAAAACCGAGCACTGCATGAAGAATCCCTTACATCTTGACGGTGTGCCATCAAACTTCTCGGGTAGCGCAAGTCGTGGGCCGGTGGAGGCTAGGAAGTGCGGGGCAATCGCGGCAGCCGCGCTGGCTTGAGGTATTGCGGGCGCCGGTATGGGAGCAGGCTGGGGCTGCGTCTGCATGGAGCGCATCATCTCCTCTACTGCTGAGGTAAGTCGAGCGAGCTGGTGTTGTTGTGCTGACAACTGATTCGCTTGGGCCGTGAGTTCCTCCGCAATGCGGGAAATTACCGCTGGATCGGTGTTAGGCGAAGTCTTCTGTAACGAAGACTCAGGCAGGTTGGGATCCATCAGCAGTTTAATGATAAACACTCATACAGTCATACAGGCAATGGTCAAGCACAGGTAAACAGGTATGTAGAAGCAGGCAGAATCAGAGTAATGGCAGGCAGAAGATCAGGGCAGGCAGCAAACACTCGATAAACTAGAACAGGCAATACTAATACAGGGCAGGCGGCAAACAAACGAGGTACAGAGACGAAGCTGGGTTGATACATGATAGACAGAACTGGAAACAGGATAAACACTTGGAATTGTAGCCGGAGCAAAACAAGACTTCGCAATGAAGGGGTAAACAGACATGATTTAAATAGGGAAGAGGCAACAAGGAACAGCTGTAGCATAATCAGACCTAGGTATGTGGGCTTATGGGAAATGCAGTCTTTACGGTCAATACTCCGGTGTATCAGATCTCCGGTGGCTGAAGGGGGAGGTGCCTTCACCAGTGTTTGTGACAATTTAACAATCCTGATATCAGTTCTTAAAATCGTAAGATTGATATTTAACTTTTCCTTTAAAGTTTACTGTACAGTTTATTTTTGTGTTGATAATGACATCTTTTAAATAAATAGCTGAAAAATTGAACAGCATATTTTGGGCCTTGTAATAATTGAAAAGCATACTTTGGGCCCTATTGTTAATTTTTTTCCATTCATATTTTTGTAATGTACCAAGTTACATTACCAAGTTAGACCCTGTATAATCAAAAGCTTAGCTGAGAGAGACACATCAATCAGAATCAAATCATATCGAAATCTGAATCAAATCAAAATGTAATCAAATCGGTAACTCTCTATCGATACCCAGCCCTAATGACACTGCTCTAGAACAGAGCCATGTTAAAGGGGTCATGTCATCAGGAATCAAATATTTCATATCATATACAGTATTATGATATTTTGTCATATAAGAGGACATTGTTCTATAAAAACATACTGTAAGTTTCAGAAACTCAAAGCGTTCTCTCCAGCCAAAAAGTGCATTTATTGTGTATTTATCCACAAAAACATCTCATTTCAAAATTGGCCACAAAGTTATGTCACAACGTGGTGTTAATAGTCCTGCCTCCACAACATACGTAATCGGTATGTTAAAAGAGAGAGCGGTAGAGGTACTCCAACTCTGAAAGTGATACTACTGTTGTCGTTTACTTTTTTGTTTAACAACGATGATGAGTAAAACCCCCAGAAGCAGTTGTTTTCCTAGTTGTGGAAACACATAGCATTCCAAACCAAGTGTTTAAGACAAAGGCCCAGAGACAATGTGGAAATAGGTAATGTAATACAACATACTATATTATAAGTGACCCTCAAGGAAAATGATAAAATAAAATAAAAATGCATGACATGACCTCTTTAATGTTCCTTCCTCACTAACTGTTTATTCATGAGGGTGGTGTTGCTTAATGGTTACAGATCGGGTGGCTTTTGCTGCAGGGTTGAATTCTGATCAGGGGGATCCTTGTACCATTGTGTAATAAGCTAGACTATTAACACTTGTTACTACAAACAGACAGTTAAATCATGCCTGGAGTTCTTTAGAAGCCCTGTGTCCAATCGAACAGCTTTACTTCTCTTAAAATGGAACACACAGATGATAAATTACTGCTAAACAAAGCCTTCAACAGCCAATTAAAATGGACACCTCATTTATCTGCACTTCTTCAATTAATTTGGGATGGATTTCAAAGACACTTATTCATTAATCTTACAAATCAATCACTATCCTCTAGTTCTCTTACGAGAGGTTCTCTCGTATTGCGTAAGCTAGCTTACGCTATGGGAAAGATTCATCTTTTTTGAGATATTGAAGCCCAAAAATTATCCTTAATTTTGTATCATTTGTCAACGCAGTGCAGCAACTGCAGACCTTGAGCGGGCTAGCTAGCGAGCTCATTGGTTGCTCTGCGGCAACTGCTGCAGCCTATAGACGAACTTGGGCGAACTCGCGTCCAATGAGAGGCGTCCGCGCGCTTACTGCATCAAAGCCCGCCAAAATGGGCGCGGCTAGAGTGCATATAAGCGTAGTTCGTAGGCTGGAACCCTGATTTTCATCTCTTCAGCGAAGCTCTTCGCATCTCTGAACTGAAAGCCGCATCGCCATTCGAGGGGCATCTAGCAAGCTTGGACAGCACTCGAAGAAGCCGGCCGTCTTCGCCACCTTCAGCCATCCTGCGAGCTACGCCATCCGGCGAAGTATCCTTTTTTAGAGCAAGCTAGTTCTTAACGAACTTCACAAAAGAGTAACGAGTGTCTTTTTTAAGATGCCTCGCACCACTTGCGCTTCATGCCGCGCCCCTCTCAGTGCCGGAGACCGCCATATCATCTGCGCTCTCTGCCTGGGACTGGGGCATGCAGAGCTCGCCCTCGCTGAAGGCGGATGCGACCTCTGCAAGGAGCTTCCGACGTCGACCCTGCGGGCTCGACTCGAAGCGCTCAGAACCGAAGCCGCCCGCCGCCTTACGTTCGCCCAGCGCAGGAAAAGCGCCCGCTCCCAAAGGCTGCCAGAACCGGTGATAGAAGCGACTGCCTCGCCGGAGCCTCCCCCTCGAGCATCGCTCTCACCCTCCAAGCCCCCCCGGGACGCACAGTTGCCGCCCAGCGGCCACACTGCGGCCATCTCGGAGGACGAGGCGGAGGATAAGGGCTGTTCCATCATGGCTTCGGACAGCGAGGAGTGGTCAGGATCCCACGCCTCCTCCTCGGCCCAGGAATCCAGCAGGACCCGCGCCGGAGTCGAAGGGGAACTAACACGCCTCCTCACACAGGCCGTCGACCGCCTCGGGCTCGAGTGGTCACCACCCCCTGAGCAGGCTCCCAACAGACTCGACGGCTGCTTTCTTCAGAGCTGTCGCCGCGCAACACCCGCGGCCCGGGCCACTCCCTTCCTGCCGGAACTCCACACTGAGATGGCAAAGTCGTGGAACGCGCCTTCTCGGCCACGATCCGTTCCCACGTCTCCACCCCTCTCGCTTTGGTGGACGGCGCCACCGAGAAGGGCTACTCCTCCATCCCCCCGGTCGAGGATTCGGTAGCAGCACACCTTTGCCCGCCCTCTGCGAGATGGCGGTCTAAGCCAGTGCTCCCGTCTAAGGCCTGCAGAGCGACTTCCGCCTATGTTGGCCGCGCCTATTCGCCGCCCGGCCAAGCCGCATCTGCTCTGCACTCCATGGCCGTCTTACAGATCCTCCAAGCGGACCTTCTTCGGGAGTGGGATGAGAAAGGCAGGCACCCAGAGGCTGTTACAGATCTAAGAAGCGCGACGGACCTCGCCCTTCGCGCCACCAATGCTGCAGCCCAAGCTCTAGGGAAGTGCATGGCCTCGCTGACTGTGACCGAGAGACACCTGTGGCTAACGCTAGCCGACATGGGAGAAGCAGAGCGCTCCACGTTCCTCAACGCACCGCTCTCTCCGACCGGTCTCTTCGGCTTCGCATTGACTGGCATTGTTGACCGCTTTTCAGAAGTCCAGAAAGCCACCCAAGCCATGAACCTCTTCCTGCCGCGTCGCGCTAGCTCCTCTGCAGGCCGCCCACGTGACCAGCCTCCTGCACGAGCCTCTTCACAGCGCCCAGCTCAACAAAGTCAGACTTCTCAGCGTCGACAGGGCGGCCGCCCTCGATCGTGCTCAGACAGCCGCCGCAGACCGCCGCCCCCCCGCGGGCCTCGGCCTAAGGTTGCGCTGAAACCTGAGCAACCGAAGTCCTCCTAGCCTTGTTGAAAAAATGACGGCTCAGTCCCGCCACGGCCGGACCACCGTCAAAGCTTCGCCCCTGTCAGTCCCCTCTCTCAGGCTACTACAGTGGTGGATTCAGCAGCCAACAAGCCGGTGATACTGCCCGCTTGCCTGCACTCAAACGCCGTTTTCACGGCGACCCAAAGAAATCTTGTAAAGAGCAAACATGCCTTATGTGTAGAAAATGTGCCCACAATCCAGTGTTCACCCCTACACACAAGCATTACACTTCCCGTGTTCCTATCAGAGCTCACTCACATAAAGCGGACACAGCCCACTCGAGTGTTAGAGTCAATAAACGCGCCCACGAATCCGTGCGCGCGCCCCTTCTCTGGCCGCTCTGTCACACGACCAGCCTTATGTGTAGAAAATGTGCCCACAATCCAGTGTTCACCTCTACACACAAGCATTACACTTCCCGTGTCCCGATCAGAGCCCACTCACATAAAGCGGACACAGCCCGCTCGAGTCAATAAACGCGCTGACAAATACGTGCACGCGCCCATTCTCTGCCCGCTCTGTCACACGGCCAGCAAACACTTCTCTGTATGTAAGTCCCGTGCCTGTGACTATGCTCGCGCATCACTTAACAGATGTGACTCTTTCCCCATTCACCTCAATCGGGAAGTCACTCACAGAACAGCGTGTCCCTGCTGTCTGCGAGCAGTCATGCATAAGCACAGTAAGCGCGCTCACACATTCTGTTCAGCGCACTGTGTGCAGCAATCAGGGCGATTTGGCCATTCACCCTCTAGCGTTACGCTTCAAAGCGTGGGAAGCTATCCCAGGGATATCCAAATGGGTGTTAAGCACAATAAAACAGGGCTATTTGCTACAGTTCGATCGCCGCCCTCCTCGCTTCAGAGCGCGTCTCGAAACTATTGTGAACACGGAAGCAGCCTGCATGCTTCGTTCAGAAATAGCAAACCTTCTGTGCAAAAGGGCCATAGAGAGAGTGCCACCTTCGCTGAGCGAGTCGGGGTTTTACAGCCGTTATTTTCTTGTTCCCAAGAAAGACGGCGGCCTCAGACCAATATTAGATCTCAAGGGTTTGAACAAGGTGCTTGCAAAAAGACCGTTCAAAATGCTTACAATCAGGAAACTCCTCGCGCATACGCGCCAGGGGACTGGTTTATCTCTCTCGATCTGAAAGATGCCTACTTTCAGATTCAGATAAATCCCCGTCACAGGCCATTCTTGAGATTCAGCCGGCGGCCAGGTTTATCAATACACCGTCCTTCCGTTCAGCCTGTCTTTAGCACCCGTACTTTCACGAAGTGCATGGATGCGGCGCTCGCACCCCTGCGGAGTCAGGGCTTGCGAATTCTGAACTATTTGGACGACTGGCTGATTATGGCACAGTCACATACGGAGCTTCTGTCTCACAGAACAGTTCTCCTCAGCCATCTGAACAGTTTGGGTCTTGCAGTCAATTGGACCAAGAGCTCACTACAGCCCAGTCAGGCAATTTCCTACCTTGGAATAGAACTAGACTCCGTGGCAATGATGGCTCGCTTATCTACACAGCGCGCCGTGTTCAGCGACTAGCCGCGTCCTTTCAGATGAACAGCCTCACGCCTCTGAAAAAATTTCAGAGAGTGCTAGGTTACATGGCCTCAGCCGCAGCAGTACTTCAGCTGGGTTTAGTGCGCATCGCCCGCTTCAGCATTGGCTAAACACCAGCGCTTCTGCCGGGCTTGGGCCACAGGCCGCCAGCCGATCAAGGTGACTCAGACCTGTATTTCAGCTCTGCAGCCCTGGACAGTGGCCGAATGGTATCAGCGGGGAGTGACGATGGGAGCTGTATCTCGCCGAAAAGTCATCTCGACAGACGCGTCCAACACGGGTTGGGGCGCGGTCTCGCGAGGGCTCTCCGGTTTTTGGCCTATTGTCAGTTCAGGAAAAGCTCCTTCACATAAATTGTCTGGAAATGATAGCGGTCGAGTACGCGCTATGCGCTTTCTCCGGTCATTCAGGGTCACCACGTCCTGGTCCGTTCGGACAACAGATCTGTGGTATCCTACCTAAACCGTCAGGGCGGTGTCAGATCCAGGAACCTCTTCCATCTGACCGAAACGCATACTGAGTTGGTCCCAGTGCCACATGCGCTCGCTGAGGGCGACGCGCGTGCCAGGCCACCTGAACGACGGCCCAGACAGACTGTCCAGAGACAATATTCCTCCAGGGGAATGGTCCCTGCACGCTCAAACAGTCCAGAAGTTATGGCGCATATTCGGCAGAGCAGAGATAGACCTCTTTGCGTCAGAAGAGAACTCTCACTGCCCAATATTTTTCTCGAAGCGAGGACGCGCTGGCCCAGGACTGGCCCAACCGCCTGCTTTACGCCTTCCCTCCCGTCTCGCTATTGCCACAGGTAATGCAGAGGATCAGGGAAGCAGCGTCACTCGGTGCTCCTCATAGCCCGCGTTGGGAGAATCAGACATGGTTCCCGGAGCTTACGCAGCTGTCACTGACAGCGCCGTGGCCCATCCCAGTGAGAGCAGATCTCCTCTCTCAAGCTCGCGGCACGATCTGGCATCCCCACCCAGAGCGCTGGGGCTGCACGCGTGGGTGATCAACGACTACCCGTCGCTCTGCCAGAAGGGGTAATAAACACCATCATACACGCTAGAGCCCCTTCCACGAGAAGACTCTATGTGTCAAAATGGTCTGTGTTTTCAAAATGGTGCACCGACAGAGACCTGGACCCACGGACATGTGGGGTGTCGTCGCTGCTCGTGTTTTTACAAGAGCTGCTGGATAAGGGCAGATCCCCATCCACGCTCAAAGTGTATGTGGCGGCCGTCGCGGCGTTCGCCGAACCCCTGCATGGCCAGTCACTGGGAAAAAACGAGCTGGTCATCCGCTTCCTCAAGGGAGCTAGAAGGATGAACCCCCCGCGCACCCCATCGGTTCCTATCTGGGATCTTTCTATAGTTCTCGAAACTATGAAAGCCCCCCCTTTCGAACCGCTTCAATCCGTGGATTTGAAATACCTTTCACTCAAAACCGTTTTTCTGACTGCCCTGTCATCAGTCAAACGTGTGGGAGACCTTCACGTGCTGTCTGTCAGCGCTGCGTGTCTTGAGTTCGGACCAAGTGACTCCAAGGTCATTTTAAAGCCTAGACACGGCTATGTTCCCAAGGTGATCGGTACTCCTTTCAGAGCACAGTTCATTTCCCTATCGGCGCTGCCAGCATCCGATAGCGAACGCGACGCCAATCTCCTTTGCCCAGTCAGAGCACTGAGATTGTATACTGCGCGCTCCGCCTCTTTCAGGCGCTCTGAGCAGCTTTTCGTTTCGTTCGAGGGCGCACCAAAGGTCTCGCCGCCTCGAAACAGACACTGTCTAGATGGATAGTGGACACTATTGCTGCCGCATACGGCGTCAAAGACCTGCCATGCCCGTTGGGCATTAGGGCTCACTCCACTAGAGGCATGGCCTCATCGTGGGCATGGTCCAGCGGGATTTCCATTCACGACATATGTGTGGCAGGGGGCTGGGCTTCCCTCTCCACCTTTGTCAGATTTTACAATCTGGAAGTGCCCGCCCTGCAGGCAAAACTACTAGCGGTTTAATATGCTACAGCTCCCCTGGTGAGCTGCACTGATGGGACTCATTCCACACAGACCGGCACCGGCGCTCTGTCGTTCCCTTCCCACTATGTGCTTATGTATTACACACACGCTGGCCCGCACTCTTGCCGGCCAAATATTATTTCCCCACTCACAAGGGCTCCCCCGGGTCCCCCCAACCCCGGGGCTCATGCAGTGGATGCTTGGCGCGCACGCCGTTGACAATGGGTTCCCGTAGCGTAAGCTAGCTTATGCAATACGAGAGAACCTCTCGTAAGAGAACGAATCGGTTACCTAACGTAACCTCGGTTCTCTCTAGATGAGGGAACGAGTATTGCGTAGCCGGCCGTGCTCGCGCCACGAGTGACTTTCGCTTCATTCAATGAAAACCAGGGTTCCAGCCTACGAACTACACTTATATGCACTCTAGCCATGCCCATTTTGGCGGGCTTTGATGCAGTAGCGCAGGACGCCTCTCATTGGACGCGAGTTCAGCCCAAGTTCGTCTATAGGCTGCAGCAGTTGCCGCAGAGCAACCAATGAGCTCGCTAGCTAGCCCGCTCAAGGTCTGCAGTTGCTGCACTGCGTTGACAAATGATACAAAATTAAGGATAATTTTTTGGCTTCAATATCTCAGAAAAGATGAATCTTTCCCGTAGCGTAAGCTAGCTCACGCAATACTCGTTCCCTCATCTAGAGAGAGCCGAGGTTACGTTAGGTAACCGATTCGTTTTATACATTGCCCACAAACATCTACTTAGCTTACTCACATAAAACCAGACATATTACACATTAGGGTTGCAACAGTATGAGATTTTCATCACGGTTTCACGGTATCTCGGTATACGGTATTACACAATTACTATAATTAGTGAAAACAGAAGGGTTATTTTATTTACTTATTAATTTTTAAGCAAACACTTTATTATAATTGAAACTTGAAACCATTTATTTTATTGAAGTATGTGTAAAAAAAAAGTCTCCCTTTTGAAAATAAAATCAATAGAAAAAATAAGAAAGCTAACAGAATTATAATAAACAAAATTATAAACATGATAAAAAATAGCATGTAACTATAACATGTTATATAACTAAAGCATGTTAGTTTCTATGTTAAATGAACTGGCCGATACGATAACGGATAATTCACAGCTCATTGTGGCCGATACGATAACTGTTCATTCACAGCTCATTGTGGCAGATATTGATAACTGATCATTCACAGCTCATTGTGGCCGATATGATAACTGATCATTCACAGCTCATTGTGGCCGATACAATAACTGATCATTCACAGCTCATTGTGGCCGATACGATAACAGATCATTCACAGCTCATTGTGGCCGATACGATAACTAATCATTCACAGCTCATTGTGGCAGATATTGATAACTGATCATTCACAGCTCATTGTGGCCGATACGATAACTGATAATTCACAGCTCATTGTGGCCGATATGATAACTGTTCATTCACAGCTCATTGTGGCAGATATTGATAACTGATCATTCACAGCTAACAATGTATGCTTAAGTATTATATACTTACATAAGATTTGCTTCAACTTTTGCAACTTTTAATTTAAGTTTTTACCAAGTACTAAAAAAAGCCTAAATAAACAAGCATACAATAGAATTAATAAAAAACAATTTACAAACTAATTTGCAAAGTGCTCTCAAAACTGCATATTGCCAAATTTCTTCATGATAAGAAATGCATAGTGACCATATATCCATATATATATATAGATATTATGATTAAGTCGCGAACAACTGCATTGTAATCTTGCTACTTTCAGCGTGCGCGCGCGAGGGAGGAGCAACCGAGGCAGAGTTTCTCTCAGCCAGGTACAGTTTCAATCTCTCCCCCTGAGATCGGGACATTCCCGCAACTCATAGAAGAGGCACCGACCACACAGAGAAATGCCAGTTTCTGAGTTTATAGTTATTAACATGACCTGCTTCTGTATTATTTGAACTTTAATAAAGCAATTTATTGCATTTAAGATGTTAAGTCGGTATGTTTCCTTTAAAGAGCTCCGCCTCCACTTATTCCACAACGGTACATGCTTCTGAATGTACATTTTTTTATCATTCCCTAATAATTTGGGATCTACATAAAATAAACTGTGAAAGTTTAGAGTGCATCTGGACTGATCTGTGTAATTCTTCCGCCATCAGGCGTGAACTGCTGCTCTCACGCGATATCATTACAGTTTAATGTGATTTCGTGTTACGTTAAATGAGATCAAACAACTATTCATCAACATCAACATTTTTCTCATCAATTTTGTATTTTCGACGATGTCGATAATGTCGACTAAACGTTTCAGCCTTAATGCAAATGATAATATGCTTTTAAACTCACCTGCTTTATTTGCTTGAATCAATCCTGGTGTCTGTCTTTATTAAGTTTGATGTATTCCCTCCTATCGTCAGAAAATTGCGAAAGCATTGTTTACAAACAGGTTTTTGCTGATATGTGATGTTTCCCTTTTCATAGACACGGTACTCGGTACCCTGGTACCTTCAGAAATTCTGTTATCGTAAATAATTTTTTGTTTGAGTACCGACTTGGTACCGGAGTACCTGTATTTTTGACAACAATATATCAGAGTAGCATTCTGAGATGATATTCTTCTCACCACAATTGTACAGAGTGGTTATCTGAGTTACCGTAGACTTTGTCAGTTCGAACAAGTCTGGCCATTCTCTGTTTACCTCTCTCATCATCAAGGCGTATCTGTCCACAGACTTCCACTCACTGGATGTTTTTTGCTTTTGGTACCATTCTGAGTAAATTGTAGAGACTGTTGTGGGTGAAAATCCCAGAAGATCAGCAGTTACAGAAATACTCAAACCAGCCCGTCTGGCACCAACAATCATCTGTGTGATTATCTAATCAGCCAATCATGTGGCTGCAGTGCAGTGCATAAAATCTTGCAGATACGGGTAAGGAGATTCAGTTAATGTTCACATCAACTATCAGAATGGGGAATTTTAGATTACTTAGATTAAACTTAGATCTGTACAATTGTGGTGAGAAGAATATAATCTCAGAATGCTATCCTGAGATACGGTTTGGCGGGGACCTACACAATATTAGGCAGGTGGTTTCTATGTTGTTGCTGATCGGTGTAAGTGCATAGTGCAGTGCATCATTTGAGTAACAGCTTTATTATTCTCTCACTCTGTCTGTGCATATGGTATTTGTTTTTCTTTTGAACAATGAAAAACATACAAATGAGGATGAATTGACTGAGATAACACATAGGGGCGAGTTCAAGAAATAACTTCAAATAAAGGCTTTTAAAAACCCTTTGTAGAATTCCAGCTGGAAATGTAATGACAAGAAAGCACAAACATAGCTTATTAAAGAGTGTTCAACATAAAATGCTCATGTTTACTGCAGTAAATATGAAATGTAAAAGGGTTACTTCACTTCCTTTTTAGCATTAATCATTGTAGCTGTTTTGCTTATGTGATGGGATATATTTATCAGGAAATACACTGAGCTGTCTTAAGTGTTCTGCACTTTCATAATAAAATGTGTGAAGTGTGTTTCACATGAAAATTGAGTTGATGTAAGAGAACGTAAAAGGGAAGTGTGCAGGCAGCACAGGCCTGGTGATGTTAGGCTTTTACATTTTAATTTGTTAATGGAACGTTTAAAAACCTCTGCTTATGTCAAAAAGTTAAAACTTGTAAAAAAAAATATATGCTTTCCCTTTAAAGAACAGTTTGTTTTTATACAAGGACAATGTATTTATGTCTAATATATTTATGTCTATTATAATCAAAGCTCTTCTGTACATGCAGCACACAAACACAACTTCCTCTTGCAGAGTAAGAGAGCTTCATAAGAAAAGGGAAGGGTGCATTACAAAACAAGACTGCAGCAGTTACTGAGGTAAAGGGTCACAAAATAGATGTTTTAAGTCTTCTGCAATCAGACAGGTTAATTCACCACTAATCATTTATATTTAGCCTAATGCTGTTCAAATTCACTATGGGAGTCTCTTTAAAAGTGAGCTATTATCTCTATATGAGTCTATTGTTAGCAATGGTTCTCGAGCCGAGCTTGTGCTGCTCAGCTGGTTCAGAGCCTGGGCAATTGTAAATTGGCATTTTTTGGGGGGTCTAGGGAATTTCACAGCTTCCGATCTCACTCTCTTGAGTGTACAGTGCATCCAGAAAGTATTCACAGCACTTTACTTTTTCCACATTTTGTTATGTTACAGCCTTATTCCAAAATGGATTAAATTCATTATTTTCCTCAAAGTTCTACAAACAATACCCCTTAATGACAACATGAAAGAAGTTTGTTTGAAATCTTTGCCAATTTATTAAAAATAAAAAATGAAAAAAATCACATGTACATAAGTATGTACAGCCTTTGCTCAATACATTGTTGAAGCACCTTTGGCACCAATTACAGCCTCAAGTCTTTTTGAGTATGATGCTACAAAATTGGCACACCTATTTTTGGGCAGTTTCTTCCATTCTTCTTTGCAGGACCTCTCACGCTCCATCAGGTTGGATGGGGAGCACAGACATTATCAGATTTCTCCAGATGTTCAATCGGGTTCAAGTCTGGGCTCTGCTGGGCCACTCAAGGACATTCCCAGAGTTGTCCCGCAGCCACTCCTTTGTTATCTTGGCTGTGTGCTTAGAGTCATTGTCCAGTTGGAACATGAACCTTCACCCAAGCATGCGTACCGGTGAGGCGGGAGGTTTCGCCTGCCCCAATCCCGTAGGAAGGAGGCGAGGCGCAGGGGGCGGCTGAAGTGGCTTTCTCGCACTACCAGAAAAAGCAGAGATCGCAACGCTGCCGCGGCTATGTTCTCACACTGAAAACATAACCCATTGGAGAGAATGCTCATCCCGAGCTCGTTATCCCCAGATCGTCTTCATCGCCCACGGCGCCTGCCCCAATCCTGTAGGAAGGAGGCGAGGCGCGGGGGGCGGCTGAAGTGGTTTTCTCTCACTACAAGAGAAAGCTCTTGTACTGAAAACATAGACCATTCATAAAAACGCTGCCTGCGTGTGATCGCAACCCAGGTACGCGAGGCAGTTTTTATGACCGTCAGAGGTGGGGATAAATCAACCGCATCCAGAAACTACACAGGCCGGAAAACATGTCTTTAAAAAGACGCGTCCTGAAGAGGACGTTCAACGCCGCTGTGTTTTGCTATTTTTTAGAGGAAATTACTCTTTTAGAATTAATCTTTCGAGTTGTCTGCGCTGTGAAAGCGCCCAGGGACAACACAGCCGTGCAAGGAAGGAGAAAGCCGCTGTTATGCACTGTCGAATCCAACAGCATGCAGAGCGTCAGAGGATTAAACAGGAACTGGTGTGTGACTCGCAGCAGACTGCATGCAGAACCATCGGCTCCGAAGAAATTGTCTGAATGAACTCCCGTATTTGCCCGCTTAAATACCCGTATGTCCGGGGGCAGAGTATGCATACCGTATGCCAACTTCTCATTGGCCTTTTTTCATAGATCAGAGGCATATATCGGCGCTCAACAGAGACCCCTAGTGTCGCTTCTCCGACACAACGTGGAGAGAGCGACAGAAGGGGAACTTTTGAACAATAATAACAATTGCTTGTTCATTGCATGGCTGCTATTGTTAGCTTTGCTAATTAATGTGCCTTAACGCTGCTCTGCCTCTGGCATCCATCATCATCAGCGCTGTCTGATCAGGGCCGGGTATTCTCGGATCGACTCGGGTATAACACATAATGTTAAACAGACCTGGGACCTGCAGCAATAGAATGGGACCCAGACCAGGCTGACCGTAGAAAAAGTGGATCCAAGCCCATATGGGTCCCGAGCCGGGTCTCAGGTCCTCGGGTTAGGTTGGACCCATGAAGACCTCTACCATGTGTCACTGTCCCGTGGGGTGCAGGGCCTCCTTGACCAATGGCCCTTTTGTTTAAAATCAAGCTGTTTTGATGTTTAGTAGAACGGCTAATCTCCTGACCAGCCTTTTGGCACAACCATTACTTATCTCAAATCAACAACCTGAAAGGAGCTTCAGTCTCTTAACATGGGACTCCCTGAGGAGAGTGCGATCTTTCTCACAGTTCTTTTGTTTAGTGAAGGGTAACAAGATGCAGCTGGGAGAGACTTTTGGCACCAAATGCATAGATACATAGTTTTATGGCCTGGAAAGGCCCTAAGATCATATTTCCAGAAGGTTAACTTATTGCTTTGTGTGTCCTTTGGAATGTTTCGCTGACTGGTGCACTTAAAGACCTACAACAGGCCTCGTAATTACATTATTATGTATGCAATTGTTAATTATGGCTTATATTACTAAGTACTATAAACTGTAACAGTGGAATCGTTAATAAAATTGGTGTAGCAGATGGTCATATTTTGATTTTTGTCATTGCATATAATATTATGTTTATGCCTTGATTGAGAATCCCACTGGTTTACATAATGTGAGTAATCCCATTACTGGACAAAACAATGAACAAATTAAGATGAGAAGAGTGTTAGTAAAGCTAAGTTGGCAAATATAATTAGAGATGCACCGATTGCAATTGTCTTGGCCGATTCTGATTTTTTTACAAGCGTGACCTGCCGATACTGATTTTTCCGATTACGATTTTCTTACTAAGAACTATTATTGACTGCATTTACAAACAAAATCTACCTTTCTTCAATAATAAATTTTATTTTCATAATAAAATAAATTATTAAACATTACAATTTCCACCAAACTGCACTAAGTTTACAGGATCTTCTCTCACTTAAACAACTCTCAAAATAGAGTGCTTTGTGACTGGAAAGAGGTAGAAATAACAATTAACTGCAAATGAGTTGCTTTATATAACAAACCACTATTTTTATAAATGGACCCTTTTCTCTTTATTATTCGTCTAACAAAACAATTCCAAAGATTACAAGCCTATGAACAAAACTGACGTGTCCAATACGCTCAACACTGACATTACGCTTACGTTATATGTCCAAATATCTGTTGTAAAACTGATTGCTGCTTCGGGATCGGCTTGTAACATACCTGTCAACACTCCCGCTTATCCCAGGAGTCTCCCGTATTTCACACCCCTCCCGTTTTTCATTTCTCCCAGGAAACTCCTGTAATTTGTATGGACCAAACCATGTTATATGAATAATCACATCAATATATTATTCCAAGGTTGTCCAATTGTCAGATCTTGTATGAAACGCATCCTACTCACACAATCGACACATCATACAAATTTCTAATAATTTGTGACCTCAACCTGGCAACCAAAACCCAACTGCTCTGTTGATATCTGCGCAGGCAGTAGACGCGGGAAGTTGAATGAAGCATCACTGGTAGATGAGAGGAGAAGACTCAGGTGGTGCTCCGGGAAAAAAAAAAAAAAATATATATATATATATATACACACACACACACACACACACACGCACACACACATGTAAATTTAACAACAGCTGGACGGAAGAATTTAATTTCATATTCCGAAGCCATATCAACAATACCTTTTGCGATGTGTGTCGCACTGATTTTAATATCGGGTATTTTCGCTGCTCATACCAAGGAAAGATAGGAGAGGCTGCTGACTTGTGAGTTCTGGCTAGCTTTAGCCACTTTCCCTTTTTTAGCTTCTTTTTTAAAATGGGCATTTTCAGCTGGGTGATTGTGTTTTAAGTGTCTAAATTAGGTTTGTTTTTCTGAACGTTATTTTGGTGGTTCCCCTAAGGTTTACTTTAGCCTTACAATCATTACAAATTGTGAACTTTATGTATTCTTCACAGTGATGAGCTTCCACGCCAATGACATGTTTACATGCAGCTGTGACGTTATTGCCTGCGCCGCTGGGAACAAAACGGACTGGCTTGGAATCGGAAAGACATGAGGCTGACCGGCCGGTCACCGGTCCGGGCCGAGCATGCGGAAAATTGGCTGATTCCGGTCCCTGGCCGGTCGATTGGTGCGTCTCTAAATATAATTAATTCCTGAGATCAGCTGCAGAGTCCAGGACATTGTTGCTCCCTCCATTGCCACTTTTGCTTGGGTCTCTTATGCTCCCTATACTCTCTTGACATTTTTCATTGTGTTTATGATTTGGTCAATCATCTGCTTGCCTTTTCTCTGCATATACTTTTCTCTCTATAGTTTATCTTGGATCTCCGAAAAATAAAATATTGCAAGTGTAGTGTTTGTTTCCTCCGTGTTTCCTCAAAGCTTTTGATGTCTGACATTTTTGTTTGGTTTTTATTGTTGTTATAGAGTGAAAAAGTACTCCTTGCTGCAGATGGTAGCTACTGTTGTTGTTTGGAAACTATCTGGTGTCGGAAATATAATCATGTCTCCAAATGTCCACAACTGTGATGTACAGTCAGGTCCATATATATTGGGACATTGACACAATTCTAATCTTTTTAGCTCTATACACCACCACAATGGATCTGAAATGAAACAAACAAGATGTGCTTAACTGCAGACTTTCAGCTTTAATTTGAGGGTATTTACATCCAAATCAGGTGAACGGTGTAGGAATTACAACAGTTTGTATATGTGCCTCCCACTTTTTAAGGGACCAAAAGTAATGAGACAGATTAACAATCATAAATCAAACTTTCACTTTTTAATACTTGGTTGCAAATCCTTTCCAGTCAATTACAGCCTGAAGTCTGGAATGCATAGACATCACCAGACGCTGGGTTTCATCCCTGGTGATGCTCTGCCAGGCCTCTACTGCAATTGTCTTCAGTTCCTGCTTGTTCTTGGGGCATTTTCCCTTCAGTTTTGTCTTCAGCAAGTGAAATGCATGCTCAATCAGATTCAGGTTAGGTGATTGACTTGGCCATTGCATAACATTTCACTTCTTTCCTATAAAAAACTCTTTGGTTGCTTTCGCAGTATGCTTCGGGTCATTGTCCATCTGTACAGTGAAGCGCCTTCCAATGAGTTCTGAAGCATTTGGCAGAATATGAGCAGATAATATTGCCCGAAACACTTCAGAATTCATCCTGCTGCTTTTGTCAGCAGTCACATCATCAATAAATACAAGAGAACCAGTTCCATTGGCAGCCATACATGCCCACGCCATGACACTACCAACACCATGCTTCACTGATGAGGTGGTATGCTTTGGATCATGAGCAGTTCCTTTCCTTCTCCATACTCTTCTCTTCCCATCACTCTGGTACAAGTTGATCTTTGTTTCATATGTCCATAGGATGTTGTTCCAGAACTTTGAAGGCTTTTTTAGATGTTGTTTGGCAAACTCTAATCTGGCCTTCCTGTTTTTGAGGCTCACCAATGGTTTACATCTTGTGGTGAACCCTCTGTATTCACTCTGGTGAAGTCTTCTCTTGATTGTTGACTTTGACACACATACACCTACCTCCTGGAGAGTGTTCTTGATCTGGCCAACTGTTGTGAAGGGTGTTTTCTTCAACAGGGAAAGAATTCTTCGTTCATCCACCACAGTTGTTTTCCGTGGTCTTCTGGGTCTTTTGGTGTTGCTGAGCTCACCGGTGCATTCTTTCTTTTTAAGAATGTTCTTTAAGAACAGTTGATTTGGCCACACCTAATGTTTTTGCTATCTCTCTGATGGGTTTGTTTTGATTTTTCAGCCTAATCATGCCTTGCTTCACTGATAGTGACAACTCTTTGGATCTCATATTGAGAGTTGACAGCAACAGATTCCAAATGCAAATAGCACACTTGAAATGAACTCTAGAAATTTTATCTGCTCCTTGTAAATGGGATAATGAGGGAATAACACACACCTGGCCATGGAACAACTGAGCAGCCAATTGTCCCATTACTTCTGGTCCCTTAAAAAGTGGGAGGCACATATACAAACTGTTGTAATTCCTACACCGTTCACCTGATTTCATTTCAAATCCATTGTGGTGGTGTATAGAGCCAAAAAGATTAGAATTGTGTCGATGTCCCAATATTTATGGACCTGACTGTATATCTGCTATCGGCTAAGAACATCTATTAATCAGTGCAAAGGTGCTGTACAGGTGCCGTATCTGTGCCGTGTTTTCTGCTATCCTCTCAATATATCTCCTACGCAGTGCAAATGTGCTGTGAAGTGGCTCTGCGGCATATCTTTCATCATGCTTCTAAGTAGTGATGCACCAAACTGAAAATTCTGGGAGCGAAACCGAAAATTCAGGATGAACTTGGCCGAAAACCAAAAATTACTTTTTTTAATACCTATTTTAAAATAGTTTTTTTTTATTCATTTAATTATTTATAAACACTATTAAAATTCGTATTTTATCTAAATTACACAATGATGATTAATCGACTTTATAGACATTACAGTTTTATCGTCTGTTAATGCTAATATTCTGTAAAGCTGCTTTGAAACGATGTGTGTTGTGAAAGGCGCTATACAAATAAAATTGACTTGACTTGACTATTAATTTTATACTTTTTCATAAATTTCATGGATTTAATTAATCTGAATTGAAAAACTACAAACCAATAAAAAGAACACTTTTATTGAAAGTAACGCACCAAAATTGGACAGAAAATATATTAAAACTGTCATGAGTCAGGTTTTTTCTTCCTTTTTGATTCTTGCACTCACTCGCACGCACGCAGACACACACCCACACACACACTCTCTCTCTCTTCTGCTTCGTTCTGCAGGCCTCTCTCTCTACCCGCACCTGTTAGTCACTGCAATCAGCGCTCGAGCTGATTTGCTTTGACACCTGTTTCTACTTTTCCCGAAGTGCGCACCCTTTATCTGGTGTTTGTTCTGGTAGATTCTTTGTCGGATTATTGTTGCATGTCACACATTACCTCTTCCATGACCTTCATGTCTGAACAGTTTAGTGCTTACCCTGTCTTGTCCTGTTTTTCTGGATCAGTCTTGCTTCGAAGTATTATCCGTGCCCTGCCGTTGCTGCTGCATGTGAACCTGTTCGGTTCTCTCTCCCCGACTGAGACTTCTACTCCTGTCATCAAGCCTGCTCCAAGGGAGTCCTGATCTGTTTTTTCATCGTGACAGGAGTCTGCTCTTCTCTTTAAGTTACTCTATCCAGTTCTCTGTGCATTAACGAGAGACTGCCTTTGTTCGTTTTTCTTCATTAAAGACTGTTATTTCTGTCGTCTCTGCCTTTGGATCCATCATTTTTCATCGTGACAGAATAATCCGACCACACACATGGATCCAGCAGATGAGATGCCCGTCCGGCCGGCGGTCCAGATCCAGGGAACTATGCTCGGCAGACACGAGGAGGAGTTAGCCGCCGCTCTTCAGGCCGTGAGGAGTCTTACAGCTCAAGTGTCTGACTTGTCTGCGTTTACTTCACCAGGAATCTTCCTTATCTCACAACCGACAGCTGCCCCCAGAGCCGCGAATCAACAATCCATCCTGTTATGCTGGTGAGCCTACTGACTGCAGAGCCTTTCTCATTCAATGTGAGATTGTTTTTTCTCTTCAGCCTCAGACGTATGCGGAGGATCGGGCTCGCGTTGCATATGTTCTCTCTCTCCTCACGGGACATGCAGGCGAGTGGGGAACGTCGGTCTGGGAGGCACAATCTGCATGCTGTAGCAAGTACGGGTCTTTTAAGGATGAGATGATTAAGGTCTTCGATAGATCCGTCTTCGGCAGTGAAGCTTCTTCTTGTTGTCCTATGTCAGGGCAGAAGATCTGTGGCCGACTTCGCTATTGAGTTCCGTACACTAGCAACTACTAGTGAGTGGAATGAGCCTGCACTAATCGCTCGCTTTCTTGAAGGGTTGAATTTAGACCTTAAGGAGGAGATTTACGCACGGGGGTCGCCAACTCAGCTCGATCAGCTCATCGTTCTGGCCATTCGCCTGGACAAGTGTTTCGAGCAGAGGCGACGAGTTCGTTCTCCCTTTTCCACATCAGGTGATAATTTTTCTTCTGCTGCTGTTCCCGTTCAGAACCAGCCTGATGTTGAGCCCATGCAGGTTGGGAGCGTGCGCATCTCCTCGGAGGAACGACAGCGGCGAATAATTAACCGTCTCTGTCTCTACTGTGGTACGGCTGGTCACTTTGTTTCATCCTGCAGTTTAAAAGCCAAGGCTCGCCAGTAGACGGAGGAGTACTGGTGAGCGCTTCTGTCATCTCCTCATCACCCAGGTCTCGAACTACGATCTCCGCTGTTATCCGTCGGGCTGGGTTCTCTGCGACTGGTCTTGCTCTCATCGACTCAGGTGCTGAGGGCAATTTTATCGATGAGAAGTGGGCTCGTGAACACAAGATTCCCTTGGTCGATTTGACTGAGACTGCCTCTGTCTTTGCCCTGGATGGCAGGGAACTCACTTCAGTTCGTCGCGTCACCAGTCCGGTTAGTCTCATTGTTTCCGGCAATCATCAAGAGACAATTTCTTTTTATGTTTTTCAGTCTCCCTTTACCCCCCTTGTTTTAGGACATCCCTGGCTTATCCTACATAATCCTCAGATTGACTGGGTTAAGGGGTCTATTCATTCATGGAATTTATCTTGTCATGTAGATTGTCTGGTATCTGCGGTCTCCCCCGTGTCTTCTGTTTCTGTGTTTCAGGAGGAGCCTGAGGATTTGTCTGGAGTCCCGGAGGAGTACCATGATCTGCGGGCGGTTTTCAGTCGCTCCCGGGCAGTTTCTTTACCGCCCCACCGTCCGTACGACTGCTCTATCGAACTCCTACCTGACACCATGCCTCCTCGCGGTAGACTGTACTCTCTTTCGGCACCCGAACGAGAGGCTTTGGAGAAATATCTCACAGAGTCCCTCGACGCGGGGATCATTGTTCCTTCTTCGTCTCCCGCCGGTGCTGGGTTTTTCTTTGTAAAGAAGAAGGATGGGTCTTTGCGTCCTTGTATCGACTATCAAGGGCTGAACGACATAACAGTCAAGAACCGTTATCCCTTGCCTCTTATATCGTCTGCTTTTGAGATCCTACAGGGCGCAAAGATATTTACAAAGTTAGACTTGCGCAACGCTTACCATTTGGTGCGTATCAAGGAGGGAGACGAGTGGAAGACCGCGTTCAACACTCCTGTCGGGCACTTTGAATATCGGGTTTTACCTTTCGGTCTGGTCAACGCTCCCGCTGTTTTTCAAGCCTTAGTCAACGATGTCTTGAGAGACATGCTTAACGTTTTTGTTTTCGTTTACCTGGATGACATCTTAATTTTCTCACCATCTCTCCAGGTACACGTTCAACACGTTCGCCGTGTCCTGCAGCGTTTATTAGAGAATCGCCTTTTTGTTAAAGCTGAGAAATGCGCGTTTCACGCCCAATCGGTTACTTTTCTCGGTTCGGTTGTTTCAGCGGAGGGGATTAGTATGGACCCTGACAAGGTTCGAGCAGTTCTCGATTGGGCTGTTCCTGATTCTCGAGTCTCGCTCCAACGATTTCTGGGGTTTGCAAATTTTTACCGGCGTTTTATTCAAAACTTTAGCCAGGTTGCCACTCCCCTTACCGCTCTCATCTCGTCCAAGACCAAGTTTGCTTGGTCAGAGGAGGCTCAGGATGCGTATGACCATCTAAGGAGGCTCTTTACCTCCGCGCCCATCCTGATCACTCCTGATCCCGAACGTCAGTTTATCGTTGAGGTCGATGCCTCCGACATTGGGGTAGGAGCTGTCTTGTCGCAACGCTCTTCCCAGGATGACAAGGTTCATCCGTGCGCGTTTTACTCCCACCGTCTTTCGCCCGCGGAGCGCAACTACGACGTTGGTAACCGAGAACTCCTGGCGATCCGTCTGGCGCTTGGTGAGTGGCGACACTGGCTTGAAGGAGCCAGTGTACCATTCATTGTCTGGACGGATCAGCGCAATCTGGAGTACATTCACTCTGCTAGACGTCTTAACGCTCGTCAGGCCCGCTGGGCATTATTTTTCGATCGCTTTGATTTTTCTATTTCCTTTACCTCAAACCAGACGCTCTTTCTCGACAGTTCGACTCGTCAGAGGGCGCCTCGACCGATGAGATGGTTTTACCTCAGCGCTGTGTGGTCGGGGCAGCCGTCTGGGGAGTGGAACAAACGGTTAAGCGTGCTCTTTCGCACACTACTAGACCACCCCGTGCTCCTGAGGGAACTTTGTATGTACCCGAGGCTGTTCGTTCGACGGTTCTTCGCTGGGGGCATTCTTCTAAATTAGTCGCGCACCCCGGGGTAAGAGGAACGCTAGCTTTGGTGGCCCACTCGTGAGCGTGATATTCGGCGTTTTGTTGCTGCTTGTTCTATCTGCGCCCAGACCAAGTCTAGTAACAATCCTCCGGCGGGTCTTCTCAGACCGCTTCCCATTCTTTCGCATCCCTGGTCTCATATCGCATTGGATTTTGTTACCGGGCTTCCTCTTTCGGCTGGTAATACGGTCATTCTCACCGTCGTGGACCGTTTCTCCAAGGCTGCGCATATTATCCCGCTCCCTAAATTACCGTCGGCTCAGGAAACCGCCCAGATTATGGTGGATCACGTATTCAAGATCCATGGTCTTCCTTCGGACATTGTGTCTGACAGAGGCCCTCAATTCACCTCTCAGTTCTGGAGGGAGTTCTGTCGCCAGATAGGGGCTTCCCCCAGTCTGTCGTCAGGATTCCATCCACAGACCAATGGGCAAGCCGAAAGGACCAATCAGATTCTTGGTCGCATGTTGCGTAGCCTCACCTCTCAGAATCCCGTGTCATGGTGCGATCAGTTACCCTGGGCCGAATATGCCCATAATTCTCTTCCATCGTCCGCTACTGGGTTATTTCCGTTTGAGGGTTGCCTCGGTTACCAACCGCCTGTTTTCTCTTCGCAGGAGTCTCAGGCCTCTGTTCCGTCTGTCGAAACTTTCATTCAGAGGTGTAAACGTACTTGGAGGAGGGTGAGATCTGCCTTATGTCAAACTAGGGAACGTACACGTCGAGCCGCCAATCGCCGCAGAGTTAGACCTCCCAGATATGTCTGCGGTCAGAAGGTGTGGTTATCCACCCGCAATTTACCTATTCAAGAGACGTCTCGTAAGCTCATGCCCCGTTTTATTGGGCCCTTTACTATTACCAAGGTTATTAGTCCAGTCGCTGTTAAGCTTAGACTGTCCAGTCAGATGCGTCGCGTCCATCCGGTCTTTCATGTCTCTTGTATTAAACCCGTTATTCGTGCGCCCGCCCGCCCCTCTCTCCCCCCTCCTCCCATCGACGAGGGGGCCTCTATCTACAGAGTCCGCAGGCTCCTCGACGTTCGGCCTCGGGGGCGTGGTCACCAGTTTTTGGTGGACTGGGAGGGGTATGGTCCTGAGGAGAGGCGGTGGATTCCAGCCCGGGACATCCTGGACCACTCGCTGATTGATGACTTCTACCGGTCCCGTCAGGCTCCTTCCTCGAGCGCCTAGAGGCGCTCGTTGAGGGAGGGGTACTGTCATGAGTCAGGTTTTTTCTTCCTTTTTGATTCTTGCACTCACTCGCACGCACGCAGACACACACCCACACACACACACACACACACACTCTCTCTCTCTCTTCTGCTTCGTTCTGCAGGCCTCTCTCTCTACCCGCACCTGTTAGTCACTGCAATCAGCGCTCGAGCTGATTTGCTTTGACACCTGTTTCTACTTTTCCCTAAGTGCGCACCCTTTATCTGGTGTTTGTTCTGGTAGATTCTTTGTCGGATTATTGTTGCATGTCACACGTTACCTCTTCCACGACCTTCATGTCTGAACAGTTTAGTGCTTACCCTGTCTTGTCCTGTTTTTCTGGATCAGTCTTGCTTCGAAGTATTATCCGTGCCCTGCCGTTGCTGCTGCATGTGAACCTGTTCGGTTCTCTCTCACTGAGACTTCTACTCCTGTCATCAAGCCTGCTCCAAGGGAGTCCTGATCTGTTTTTTCATCGTGACAGGAGTCTGCTCTTCTCTTTAAGTTACTCTATCCAGTTCTCTGTGCATTAACGAGAGACTGCCTTTGTTCGTTATATCTTCATTAAAGACTGTTATTTCTGTCGTCTCTGCCTTTGGATCCATCATTTTTCATCGTGACAAAAACAATATTAAATATATTACTCTTTATTCAGTTCTTTCACAATCAAATTTAACATATTTATTTTACCAATTATCCAAATAATTTAATGTTCTAGAAAACTTTAATTATATGCAGAACAGCAGTCAAGTAATAATTTAGCAGCTCTAGGCTAGCATCTTGCAAATACAAAAAGTTTAAATATTTAAAAACATTTGCTCAGATTTCTGGCAGTAGAGACGGTTCCTCTTCTCATCAAGAACATGAGATGCTGCACTGAATAGTCTCTCTCTCTCTGTGCTGGTGCTTGGGGCAGATAAATACCTGCGTGCAATCAGCAAAGCAATGGAAAGCGATCTTTGTTCATGTACCAGTAGTCAAGAGGATTGTCGCGTTCGCGTGATATGAGCGTGAGGCGAAGTGTTCCGCAACTGCTTTCGGGTCCTTGAATAACGTATAATGTGCAAGGAAGGGCACCCGGTGGACTATCTGGTGCCCTCCTAGGGTAAGAAGGTACCCTCAGCCATACGCAGACTGCGTAGTATACGTAAAGGGAGCGTTGGTTTGCTTGGTAGTGCCATGACAATGGCTAGATCGATCGAGAGTGAAACCTGAGCACTGAGGGGCGGGGAGGCATATATTTTCGGCTCATATTTTTGGCCTTTTTTCTCTTTCGGCCAAAACAAAACATGCCATTTTCGGCCAAAAAATTTCGTTACCCGAAATTTTGGTGATTCCCTACTTCTAAGCGTCCCATGAGATTACAAATGTGGTTGATAAAGCATTTATTCTCCCTTAAAATAGCAAAACATTGTTTATATTTACAGGGGCATTACACAAACAATGCTGGCCCTTATCATAGGGCTCAAACGCAAACGTTGTTTGTCTTCTGCACGGGTATTGCACAAACAACATCTCCCTTTTAGTATAACTTAACACAAACATTGTATGTTCTTTTGCAGGGGTATTGCACAAACTATGCCAGGCCTTTTCACAAGGAACACAAAAAAAATTGCTCAATCACAAGCATTGTTTACCCTTCTGCAAAGATATTGGACAAAAAGTGGCTTTATTCATCGCCATCACTTCCAGCAGGATACGATGGTTCAAGCAGTATCAGAGCGTTGGACCGTAGGATGGGGTTTACGCCAAATTGTACAAGTATTTTATGTTTGTATTAATCCCAATAATCTAGAGGTCATTTCTGATTAAAATGGAAGCATATCAGGAAGATCCCACGATTCATTCAATCAGGAATCTCATCCAATCACAATACAGCCTCCACTTTATAAGGTGTTTCTCATTGTTGGCATACTTCCACTGTTTTCACCACCTCCACCCCATCATTCACCATCATTCAGGATCCGACAGTTCAAGCAGTATCGTAGCTAGGGCTGGGTATCGTTCAAAAAAGTTTGATATCGATACCGATATCTTGACTTTTTTCAATACCAATTTTATTACATCTGTTTTAACAAGATTACAAACATTACCTTAAAAAAACTTTGGTTTTATTTTATCAGTTTGTTAACTTTTTTTACAGACTCAAACACTCTGGTCTCCTCATGCCAGGGTCGGCAGGGGCAGAGGCTATAACATTAATGTGAATAGGAAAACTTGATCAGTTACTGTCAACATTTTTAGCATCGATTTAGCTAGCTATCTATAGCCATACATCCAAACAATATCTAACCTGTAGAGTATCTAATTCAGGTTTGTGAAATGTACGACTAATATTAATGATCGTAATCAATGATTAATCATACGGTTTTGACTAGATAACAATACATACAAAAACGCCCCAAAAAGGGCTTATATAGTCCAAGAGTCTGCTTCAAATATATATAGATAATTAAACACAACGAATTATAATTAATTAGGAATATACATCATGTGCAGACAGGCTATATTAATTTTACTAACACCTTAATGGAATTGACCCGTAGGCTACCGCAACCAGTCAGTTCGTCCAGCGAACCGCTTTGCTAAATACTCCTGATCAATTCTCCAGAAGGTTTATTTTTAGTATAAGCTTATTCATCAAAAGCATGTTAACTTACTTTGATAATATCAGCTCGTAGCTTTAGATCACACATTAAAGAGGCTTTGTTTTATGACCAACAAACACAGACAATCAAGCGTATAATTGGGTTTAATACAAGGAACTAGGATATATCACTACACTTAACAAACACACATTTAACATAGAATAAACATAAAATAAACAAAGTACACACTTTAAGGGAAAATCAAGGATTAGAGGTATAGCAAACTTGTTTCAACAGTTAACCCTTTTAGAGCCAGCACGGAAGTTACACACTGTAACGCATTTGAATTTCAATGAAATAATACTTGCACAATAGACCTTTGTGTAGCTGAGCAAGACTGCGTGTATGTCGTGTCCTCGTGGTGTCCTTGAGATGGGCTTTCTGTCGGTGTTTCCAGAGCGTGGGTTGTTCGCGGAAAGTTCGAAGCGTCTTAGAGGGTAACTGTTGAAGAGTCGACGGGTATTCCGGAGGGTTGCAGAGCGTTCAGGGGAGTCCGAGGGAGGGGAAGAGAGAGAGTTGAAGGGTTGTTCCGAAGGGGTCCAGAAGAACGGGGGAAGAGTGCAGAAGAGAAGAGACGTAAGGGATGCAAGAGAGCAAGAGAGGGAGCAGCAAAAGAGGCCGATTCAACACCAGATCCGGACTTTCAAGGTAGGGAGGTCACACCTCCTTTGGGAGGAATGACCCAATGAGGCTCCTCCGTTTTGGCGCGAGATGGCTCCCTTTGTCTTGTCAAGGCTGGTAATTTGCCTTAATTGATCATTTGCCTTGACAGAGTCCTGGATGTGGTTTGAATCACTCAAAAGATGGTAACACATAGCAGAATACATTTTAATGTAACCATATATTTATATTCAGCTAGGACAAGTCGTAAGGTTTAACATGATAGAATTCACAGCCCACGGACGGGCCCTTAAATGTACAAAATAAAAGTATGCGATAAACAAAACTGCTGTGTGTTACATTGGTACACATGCCACATATCTTTGGAAAGCTAAATTTCTTGATTTTCTATTGATATAAACCATTTTAAGATACAATCACAACAGCAGGTACAATCTATATCTTTGTCAGACCACCAACATATAAACAACCAATAACAAAATTTAGGCAACTCACCTATGAAGCATCATAGTATTCCACTGATCCATAACTTCCTGACAAAAACGGTGTTGTTTCATTATCAAATGTCCAAATGATCAAATCAAGTAAAATTTTTAGTCCAAATCACATTATTACATCAATAAATATCCACAGACTCTTGTTGCATCATTTCAAAGCACCTGGCAGCTGTACCTAAACTTTCACATATTATCGGTAATAACTTCAGTTCAGATGTAAACATTTCCTATATCCGGTATCAAAATGGAAGCACGCACTCTGACCTTTCGATTGACACCTCATTTGACCCAATAGGAGCTTCCATGTCCTGTCCAAAGCCTTCAATACCCAACCACAGTCTGTGTCGAATGTAAGGGCATACCCACTTTCCTTTGTTTACTGATCAAACCAATTACATCGAAGAGTGGAAATGACTGACGATCGTGATAGCCAATGAAATTCAGAAAACAGTGATATGCAGCTTTAGTGGGAAGATTAGAGCACGGTTCTGTAATGTGTGTGCTGTGAAATTGCCTTGCCATTACCGAGTGTGTCGATGCGTCTGTGCGTAAAAATATTGGAGAGCTGTTTTGGAACTGTTTACACATTTGGCGATTTAAATATGGTGAAACGGACCTAAAAAACAGGATTTTCACCCCAGGATGTGATATAAGAAGGCATTTACTGTGGAAATGATGAGTTTGGAGATGAAATTTCTGAAAACAATACGGATAATTCGGAGGCAGAGGAAATGTTTATGGAGAGATGAGACATTGCTCTGGACAAGTAAGTGTTTTCTTGTGTTTTATAACATATATTACTGTATATTCCGCATAAATAAGCTTTAGTTTGAATAATGAATACACATTTTGTAATTACCCTTTGTCGTGTGTTTCCTCAGTGAGTGTTTGAACCGTTTGTGCGTGTTTTTTGTATTTGTTTGTGCGTGTGTGAGTTCATTGAGTGTTTGAACCGTTTGTGCATGTTTTTTGTATTTGTTTGTGCGTGTGTGAGGTTTTAGTTCATTGTTTGTTTCAGATCTATTGACATGCTATATAGATGTTTTGTATATTTACTGTAAATATGTATTTATATATATATATATAAATGGACGCGAAATATATATATAAATAAATCAATAAATATACGTTGAAAATAAGAATATATGTTGTGTTTGAGAGTCTATTTGTTACAATGCGGGGAGGTGGGGGAGGGGTAGGCCCATCTATTTGTTACAATGCTGAATTCATGGGGGGAGGTGTAGGCCCATCTATTTGTTCCATAGTACATTGGCAAAGTATACAGTATTTACAGTAAATATACATACAATAATACATATTTACACAGTCGAAAAGAAAAACTATATATATATATATATATATATATATATATATATAGAATACAGAAAAGATGGAAAAGTTGTGTCTAGCTTTGTAAATTACATTTATTTATTCTCACTGAATCAGATAGCGATTGGGAGCTGGATGCGGGCCACATAAAGTGGAGCAGCAGGACAGCACCTCATCAAGAGAGGAGGGCTTTCAGAGAGACCCTTGCTGAGTTGGGGTCTCACTCCACAGCCAGACCCGTATCTCCTGCTCCACGAAGAGCACATCACAGGCCGTTGCACATCACCAAATCTTGCACCGCTGGTCGTCTGAAGTGCAGGCAGTGTCATGCAAAGACACCAGTGAAGTACTCTTCCTGTGATGTGCCTTTGTGCTTTGTACCCAAATGTGACTGCTACAATGACTGGCATGTTGCTAGAAACATGTACAATTTTATAATGGTTTGTAAATACTTTGTGTAAAAATTCATGTAAATAGTTTGTGTATTTTTTATATAAACAAATTGTCCACCATAGCACTAGTTTTGACTCTTTTATATGCACAACATTTAGTTTCAAGAAGGAAAAGGCACTCTAATGTGTTTATGCATCAGTTACTCTGTGTCAGCAAAACTAATAGTGGATCTGGATATGGAATATGATAGCTCTAAGTGTCATCTTTCATTAGAGCCCAAAATTATGACTGTACGTTGAAGCGTTCAAAAGTAGTAGCCTTTTTGTCCTAGGTTACCAAAGGGTCCTTTTGGAGTATCCAAAAGGCACTTTTGTAAAACGCCTGGGTGTACCCTTAGAAAAACATGTGTAAAATATTCATTTTTTATGGTATTGTTATAACATTTGAACTTGGACTAGGTAAGGCTTCATGCTGTGATCCCATTGTGTTCTCAAGCTAATAGCTACAAGTTATAGTCATCTGCAGGCATCTGTATGCAAAAAAAAATTTCAGGCGGAAAAACAAACTTCTATTTCATTGTGTTCAAACTTATATTACTCAAAATCAGTAGCACTTACAGTAATTCTGACTGCTGGGGAAAAAACTTCAGAGTGTCCCCTTTCAAATGTGACCAAGACCATGCATGTACTCCAAACGGTTCAAGAACAGCTTTAAATTTACTTTGGGTATGCCTTGATTAGGCGTTTTAGGCTAATTTTACAGGATTGGGAAGAGGTTAATTTGATAAGAAGAAATGTGTATTTAGTACCCTTAAAAGTGGATATACATACTCAGGCTTTTATTTAAAGCTTCAGAGTTTAACTAACACAACTAAACAAATTTTAACTAGTCTAACAGCAGACATACACAAACATACGGGGATTAAACATATTTCCTTAAAAATAAGCCCTTCTAGGTTCTAAATGAAAGAAACACACTTTGTTGCCAACTTTTCACGTGCCTTTCTCACATGGTAAAGCACGAGGATTTGGAGTGTAGATTTGAGTCACATGGGTAGGGGGTTTTGGAAGGCACAAGGATTCTCTGTCAATAGCGCATGTACTTCACAGACTAGCTGACACCATTTCAGTGATCTTACAGGGGTTCTTTGTATTCAGAATCGATGAGTCCACTGATTCTCCACCATACTTTACAAACCTTACATAGGTCCTAGTTTATAGGACTACGTCACCGCGCACAGAAACGTTAATTTAACAAGTACACAAGCATGTACCACTACAAGTTAGCCAATTTTGTTTGTTGGTTTGTTTGCTAAACGTTAACCTACTGTCGGAGTCACAGTCATAACGCCGCTGTAGTTCATCAGTAGTTTTAGATGAGGACTCGTGAAGTGGGCATGTTGAACGAGGCTCTGTGGCAGGAGGGTGCTGAGAGGATGACTGCACCGGCTCTGTCTTCTTGCAGTCGAAGACGGAGCAACTTTCTGCTCTTAAGTTTATTCCGTGCACTGTCAAGTGCTTCATCAGATTTTTCATGTTGCCGGTCCTGGCAGCAATAATCTTGTCGCAAATATTGCATTGCGCACTGCTGTCATCGAGCCTGGTGAAATGTAGCCACACTTTTTATCTTTTCCACATCTTTTACATCTATGGGGGTTGGGACACATACACACAACAGCCTCATGTGTGAGCCACGTCTCTGGGTGTAACCGCCGTAAAGTAGTGTTTTTCATTGATGCCTAAACACAGCCAATCATCGGCACTTTTAGATTTGGGCACATCTAGCATGCTACATGCTTATCACTGACGTTGACAGATCTAAATTTAGTACCGAAAGAGAAGACATTTTTTGATACTCGATTGTTTACTACTCGATACCCAACTCGATACCAAGCCTTAATCGTAGCACTGAACTGTAGGACAGGATTTATGCCAAATTATATAAGTATTCTATGTTCGTATTAATCTCAATAGTCTTTTCTGACAGAACACGTTATGTTGAAGTATTGCGGCTGTACTTTTGAAACAGTGTGTATATAATGTTTTGTATTCTGGACACGTTTACTTTAATTATGTGCCTTCCTGAACGCAATTTTTTTCTTTAGAAAAGAGGGCTAAGTCGTCTTTAGATTTTTCGATGGTAATCAACATTATACCAAACACTGTCAATAGAGTTTAACTTGTATTAAACCCAAAACATTCCTTGTAAAAATAAATATCTGTTCATATATATATTCATATTAGGTACCTAAGCAGTCCTGGTTTTGGTGGCATTGCAATGTCTGATTTCACTTAATTTTCAAAAGTTTGAACAAAATATCTGAATCTTTGATTTGCAAACTGTTCTATCTAACTATCTATTAATGTACTAGCTAAAGGTTTCGACAAATCCAGCACATTCTTTGTCATCAAGTGAATCAAATCTTGCTATAGGTCTTTAGTGTCTCACTTTTACACCCACGTTTACATGCACTTAATAAAGCAGGTTATTCCAGGGTTTTTGCAGAAAGCAGCATTCTGAAACATCATGTAAACGAGAATGTCGATCTCCTTCAACCTTTTAAGAGATTAAGAGAAAACAGTTTAACACACCAAGGCTTCTCCCAGAGAAAGCTGCTTATGTGGACATATAAACAAATATGCAGGGTTCTAACAGGTTTTCGAAGAGTGTGCATTAGGGTTGCAGACTCAACAACAAAAATAATGTCACTTGATGCATGTCCTTGTACTGGAAAACCATGAAAAAACTATGCAACATAAAAGGAACTGCAACCCAGGATACATTAAATACAGGTTATGTTTAATCTATGGCAGGTCACCACTTGATTTCAATGTAAAATCAGTCCTGTAGCATATCTGGAAATAAAGCGAAGCAGCAGAGAATAAAATATTGAAGTCCTCCTCGGATACCATGTTTGTTATTTACACAAGTGTCAAGGGGAATTTACGTTGCTCTGGAGAAAGCTGCTTACTGAGCGAGCAGGATGTATACGGGAGTAAAGTGTACGCTGCTTATACAGTGTGTGTAAACAAGAATGCTGCTTTCTCGCAATAAACCGCTTTCTAGTGTCCATGTAAACATAACGACTGTCACATGAGTTCAAGTGAGTGTGTTCATCGGTCTCTGTAAACACTGAACAAAGCATCTAACTGCATGCGTGTTCATACAGCTGCACTGCACCATCAAACAGGTAACAACACACACAGCAGGACTGGCAGAGCTAAAGTCAGTTTACATCGCTCACACTGCATCTCTGCAAATCGGGACATTTGTCATTGTCTTAACCTGAATTGAGTTCTAGTTGATGTTTCAGTGGAATTATGCTCCTCTCTTAAGCCTCACAACCTCACAACAATCACACCAGTCTCCAGTTACACAGTAATTGTAAGAGATCTTTGTTTGTGAACTTAAATTATTTACAAGGATAATACATCACTGCAGCAGCACACACTACAAGAGTGAAACACACTCACTAATATATTTCAATTTCTGCATCATCTCTGGTTATTCACTGACAATTAGGACTATTATTTATATATACTGTGTGTGTGTGTGTGTGTGTGTGTGTGTGTGTGTGTGTGTGTGTGTGTGTGTGTGTGTGTGTGTGTGCACAGTATACACTCACCTAATGGATTATTAGGAACACCTGTTCAGTTTCTCATTAATGCAATTATCTAATCAACCAATCACATGGCAGTTGCTTCAATGCATTTAGGGGTGTGGTCCTGGTCAAGACAATCTCCTGAACTCCAAACTGAATGTCAGAATGGGAAAGAAAGGTGATTTAAGCAATTTTGAGCGTGGCATGGTTGTTTGTGCCAGACGGGCCGGTCTGAGTATTTCACAATCTGCTCAGTTACTGGGATTTTCACGCACAACCATTTCTAGGGTTTACAAAGAATGGTGTGAAAAGGGAAAAACATCCAGTATGCGGCAGTCCTGTGGGCGAAAATGCCTTGTTGATGCTAGAGGTCAGAGGAGAATGGGCCGACTGATTCAAGCTGATAGAAGAGAAACTTTGCCTGAAATAACCACTTGTTATAACCGAGGTATGCAGCAAAGCATT
The DNA here is from genome assembly GCF_025860055.1 of Xyrauchen texanus. Taxonomy (NCBI): domain Eukaryota; kingdom Metazoa; phylum Chordata; class Actinopteri; order Cypriniformes; family Catostomidae; genus Xyrauchen; species Xyrauchen texanus. The sequence goes on from NC_068290.1 coordinate 43,997,332, forward strand.
TGTGAAGCCACAACACGCACAACCTTGAGGCGGATGGGCTACAACAGCAGAAGACCCCACCGGGTACCACTCATCTCCACTACAAATAGGAAAAAGAGGCTACAATTTGCAAGAGCTCATCAAAATTGGACAGTTGAAGACTGGAAAAATGTTGCCTGGTCTGATGAGTCTCGATTTCTGTTGAGACATTCAGATGGTAGAGTCAGAATTTGGCGTAAACAGAATGAGAACATGGATCCATCATGCCTTGTTACCACTGTGCAGGCTGGTGGTGGTGGTGTAATGGTGTGGGGGATGTTTTCTTGGCACACTTTAGGCCCCTTAGTGCCAATTGGGCATCGTTTAAATGCCACGGCCTACCTGAGCATTGTTTCTGACCATGTCCATCCCTTTATGGCCACCATGTACCCATCCTCTGATGGCTACTTCCAGCAGGATAATGCACCATGTCACAAAGCTCGAATCATTTCAAATTGGTTTCTTGAACATGACAATGAGTTCACTGTACTAAAATGGCCCCCACAGTCACCACATCTCAACCCAATAGAGCATCTTTGGGATGTGGTGGAACGGGAGCTTCGTGCCCTGGATATGCATCCCACAAATCTCCATCAACTGCAAGATGCTATCCTATCAATATGGGCCAACATTTCTAAAGAATGCTTTCAGCACCTTGTTGAATCAATGCCACGTAGAATTAAGGCAGTTCTGAAGGCGAAAGGGGGTCAAACACAGTATTAGTATGGTGTTCCTAATAATCCTTTAGGTGAGTGTATATATAACATCAAAGTGGTTGGTAAAATTGGGCATTCACCTGCCACTGTGGCTAGTGGCCAAAAACATTAATTTCAAACCCTGATTTTGAGTTTCATAAAAATTCAGAGGGATTGTTGGTCAAATATTGTGTAAACATTTGCCAGAAAAGTGGAAGCAAATAACGGGAACACCTCCAACATGTCCGCTCATCTGAGGGACAATCAACCTGTGCAATTCAGCGAGATAAAAGTTCTGCTTCTTTTTCCAAACTGTTTTTTAAAACTGAGAGACCTGTAGAGAGTTGTTGCACTCACAAAAACTGAAAATTCCTGCAAGGTGTATAGAGCCAAACAATCTTGTCCAAATTTTAGAGAGTGAATCTATTAATTGAATATCTAAGCAATCTCATGTCTATCACGCATAATTCCTGTTGTCTAATTCTCGTTATCTGTAATCTGTCTGGTTGTTGCCCTATTGTGAGCACTGAAGAAAGCATGTGCTGAAATGTTTGCTCAGTTTTAACTTCACTGCACTGTGCACATTTTTCGCAGTTGGAATTTGGTAAACACAAAAAAATGTATCATTTTTGGAAGACTTGACCAGTCTGGATCATTTTTCAGACAGCAATCTCTAAACTTTGAAAACTGAGAGACAACACTCTAAGACAGTGTTTCCCAACAACTGTGCCGCGAAAGATTGTCAGGTGTGCCGTGGAAAATTATCAAATACCACAAAATAAAAAATTGCATGATAAAAAAAATTATAATATCCTCACCTTTCGGAGAAATTCGCCATTTTGAAATCATAATCGGTCACTTTTGTGATTGTGAAGAGCAATGATTAATGTGAGTGATATTTATACGCATTAAGTGTCATCACATGACTCGCGTCAGTGCTGCAGAATACATTGAAGTCTATGAAGTGACGTCACACCAAAGTGTAAAAAACTTTGTGTTTATATTTCTTATACTGAAGTCAGTAGGTTTGTAGCAATGCAAGTTTTAATAAAGGAGGAGGTAAGGACGTTATTGAAACTCACAATTATTAGACTATTATTCTTGTCTTTTTGGATGAAAAATAATGCTCAGACTGAAAGAAGACTATAGAGCTGCTTTGTTCTTTTGATGCTTAAACACTATAAATTCTCTTGGTAGATTTCGTTCATGAACGACTCAAAATGATTCACTCACTCACTCATAGCATGTAAGATGCTCAACATTTCCAGAAGGGGTCACTGAACTAATCAGTTAATAAATTTAACAAATTTGTGAAACAGAAGCCAGCCTCACCAAAATACTCTTTATTTTGCTGCTAATTCTGCACAATTGTTAACTTGAATAAACCTGAATCACCAAAATAGCTGGAATTGATGCTTGTAATTTGTTGTGGCATTGCAAGAACAAATCTACAAATTAGAAAAGAAGCAAATTTGTTGTTTTTTCAATACCCACTTAACGCTCTTTCCACCTGTGGCCTAACACAGAGTAGCCCACCTCTGTGACTTTTTTTTGTTTTGTTTTTGTTTTTTGCATAGCCGAATTTCAAACATTACAAGTAAACACACTACTTAGATGGACAGAAAACATGCACAAGTTCTTGAAAAGGAAAATATTGATGATGGTTAGCCTTTGTGGGATAGTGGTGTGCCGTTTAATTTTTTAGTCGTAAAAAGTGTGTCGTGGCAGAAAAAAGGTTGGGAAACACTGAGAGACAACTAGCTAAGAGACAGCTAAGATGTCAAAAAAACTTAGTTTTCTAAAAATGCAGTTGTAATCAGCTAATACTGTAATTAATAATGGCATTGTGGCACAATGATAATTTCAATATTAAGTTTGAGTTGGAAAGCAAAGCAACTGTACAGTACAGTGTATACAGTGTGCGTGAACTTGCGACTATGAAATTTGTAGCTAGCATCTACCTATATATTAGTAACAGACTTGCTATCCAAAAAACATAGCCTAGTAGCCTAATAGCTTGCTCGATTAAATTAGCCTGGCCTTAACATTAACATCAACAACATAAGTTGGTCTGTACTCATCTGTAATGATCAATGACCCTGTGGCAGTATTTATGGTGTAATACACCCTTATGGTGTATTTAAATGTTGGAGGTTCTATTCAAAGTTCTTTGTTATCTGTTAATTTAAAAGGCTAATTTGGTCACATGCCTACTACAGACCCATTGTCTCTTTTTAAAGAAGACACTTGGGAGTTATTTTACAAGTGAAAGCAGTTATTAAAGTGAATTTAAAAAAGTTATAGAAGTTTAAGTTTATTGCAATGAAAATGTATTGCACTAAACTTTTTTTTTTAGGGCTGGTCTGTTTTGCTGGTTCAAGAGGGGGTTGTGGGAGCACTTTTCCACTGGCCAAGCAAAAGACATTTCTTGTCAAATTGTAAGAATTTAGAGCTATTAAACGAGTGTGGGTTGCATAGTTTAGATCATTCTATTTTGGGAGTTGCGGCAAATAAAAAGCTAATTTGCATGTGAAAATAGCGAGTGGAACATTTGCTGCTAGTTTAGATTTTTTGTAAGGGGATCTCTTTTGAAACTCTAAAGGAGGCACATATGAGATTACACATGTTAGTCATGTTAGTCTTTTTCTCAGCAGAAGTCTTCATTTGATTGAATTTCTGTATAGAAGAAAATTTTTTACATTTTACAGAGATCTCATTTGAGACTTTGTTGTGATGGTCATGTGATTGAGTTTATGTTTAAGGAAGATTCATAGAGGTGTGGCTTTCAGGAACATGCTCATTAACAGAGCAAACAGACAACACTCAAACACTTCAACCAATCACACACAATTTACAATCTCCTCTTCATTTTCTCTTATCAGTGCCATATTGTGAGTTTCGCTTTTGGGTGATAGTTAACACATGACGTGCTACTGTGGTAATTAAATTACAAAGGACTTTATTTGTATTTATTTAGTGCTTTATTTTACGCATGTGTTTGTTTTGTAAGAGGTCAATTTTTCATCACTTGATCGATGAGATGGAATCGCTGTTGTGTGTGTTTGTGTGTCAGTGTAATGCCAAGGATATATTTTTTATATGCACATTTTGGAAACTTTATTCGCATCTTGGTGTTTCCATCCAGCATTTTTCATGTGATGTGCCAAAATTAATAAAAAAAATAATAGATAGAATAATGCTGGCACAGTAACAGAAGAGTATGTAATCTTTATATCCAGTGCAGGTCACTCTATTGCATTGCTAAATGAATAACCAGATAAGTGTCAGGTCAATGCATGTGTGCTGAATTCTCTGGTCATAATGTGTCCTGCTGCTGTCTTCATTCTGAGTACAATTGCATCTCTATCTTCTCTGTGGTAGTGGAAACTAATGCCCTCAGGAAACTGTGCTTATCACACTAAATTTGGTTCTGATATACTGTATTTCTGTGTCTGAGCAACATCAGTGTGTGTATAAACAAGATGGCTGAAAAAGTGGTCAGGCACTCTGTTAAATGCCATCATAATGCCACTGAGCCTCCTCCCCCAAATGAGAGCAGCTCCCCTTTTCCAACACAGGCAGCAGGAGAAGCCTCACTGACTTTATCCATCTGGTAGATTAGCTAATTGTACATAAGCTTTCTGGTGTCTTCACTTCATTGCAGTTAACATCCATACACCTCCAAGACCCCTCGTCAGGGACAGGAAAAGATCCATAGGATGCTACAATTTGGAGTAATCGAGGAGTTCAACAATCTGTGGTCCAGCACTATCGTTATGGACACTAAATTGGGTGGCACTTTCCTGTATAGTCTACAGGTACACTGCATCCCAGTAGATGAGCTCATTAGCCACGTTTCCAGTGTGCTAGTGCCTGCCAGGGCCAGTTGTATCCCCACTGTCACTTCCAGGACTTCATCGTGGGCCAACAGCCAAGCCGATTAAAGATTTAGGCTGGTTTTATGTCAAAGGCAGAGTTTCGCTGAGTCAGATCTCGATCTCCACCAAGAAAATACCCAAATAAGCAAATAAACAGCTTCGGTCTCCACCATTTTCATTTTGAGGGCTAGCTTGTCTCCAGAGTCTGACTCCTCAGCTTGAGCTTCCCTCTTTCTTGTGAAATGGGCGGGGTGTGTGACACTGGCACCAGGGTGGCGTATTAAGGGTGGGTTTTAGGGCAACGCTGAGGGGCTATTGGCCTGATAGTGGAAATGCAGCTAATGAGTAGTTGGATAGAGCCCGCTTTCCCCGAAGGATTCGGTTGTGCGCGTGAGCCGATAGCTCTCCCCAGTCGAATCCCGCTATGCAGTTTTGAAGCACAATGATCTAGCAAGTGGAAAGTCCTTGAACTGAGCAGGACTGAGTTTTCTAGTAATGCAATCATTGCAACACTCACACGGATGGAGCAGCCAATCCAGACGCAACTATAAACTTCCCTCTTTATGCTGGAGGAAATTCTCATTCACTTCAAACCACTGGTCCCTTTTACACTGCTAAGGGAATTCTGCATCGCCCAGCTTCAGCTTACCTACATGTTCAAAAAAGACTCTTCCAGGGTTCTAATCCCAGCAACAGCTTTTCTGACTGACGATCTACTGGCAATCAAACATACTCCAGACTGCCAGAAATCCATCATGTAGAAAGAGCTTGTAGGCACGTCCTTATGTAGGCTACACTATAAAAATAATGTAATAATAATGCCTAAATTATGCACACGTAGTAACATCAAGTCAGAAATGTTATTCAATCTGACTGAATCAACCTGATAACATTAAGTTGCATCAGCAAAATTGATTTATTAGTGTCAGATCTGATTGAGAGAGCTCCTAAAGCTAACAACTGCACCTTTTCAGTATACAAAACTTATATGCAAACATGCAAATCAAATGTCATTGCATAAGCAAGGCAAAAAGGAAGTAACTAATGTACGTCACCCAACAGACACTCATTTCCCGAAAATAAATAAAACTAAAAGGGCTATTTGATGTGAATAAAATTCATGTATAGCCTAGCTGATAAGAAAATATAAGAACAAAATACAAAAAGGAAAATTATTTTGCTTAAGCAAATCCTAAAAAGCTTAATTGAAACGCGTGAATTTTGACTTTTGTGAATATAGTGGTAATGCAGCACTAGTGCATCATGAATGTGCTGCTGCAAGTTTCTTTGTATGTCCCTCCCCCATTGATTCCCTTCAGTGCTCTGGACAACGTGTTCATGTTACAACCGCACAATGGACCAAACCCTCATATATAAACATACACATAGATCACAAACCAAGCTAAACACAGACTGAGCGAACAGAAGAGGCGCAATCATATACAGAATCGTACATTCTTTTGTTCATTGGGTCAAATAAGAAACACGCAGAAGACTACATCATACCACTAGAAACAACACACCATGTCAAGAGGCAATTATCACAGTATTTACTACATTAATGTGTTGCCCCTGTTGTTAAATAGGTTTTAACAACAGTGCGTTTTTGTGCATTTAAAAAAAGAAAAATCTAACAAATTCAGTGTAATTCAGTCACAAGATAAACGTTATAACTGCGTTTTAACTCACCTTTTGATTCGTGTCTTTCATTCTTTCCTGCCGTGTTTTCGGTAACGGGTCCGAGACACGGGACATATTGATAAAATGGGATCAACTCCACCAACAGGAGCCGGACTTTGTAAAATCCAGTTATTTGAGCCGTATCCAGACAATAAACATCCAGTGTTGGGAGTACTATGATTAACATCTATATATATGTACATTAAAGCTCCATTCAGTCTCTCATAAACTGTTCTCAATAAAAGACACACAAGGGTTTTTTCTTTCACAGGAAACTCTACAGCCCTCATCAGTGTGCTACTTATCGTAATCTGACTTTCGACCAATAGCAATCGAGTATTTCTGTGACTGACTTTCACTTGACCAGTCAGAGTGGGCACACGCCGATTAATGCCACCCACCACAGCTGCTACAGTGCAGACTACAGCAGGACGCGCCACATGGTATGTGTGTCAAAGATTGAGACAGTGAAGGGATATCCTGATCACACACGCGCACACACACACACACACACACACACACGCACACACGAGAGAGAAACTGAAAAATGCCTTAAAATTGATGCATGTTTTCCTGTAGATTACAGTTTAATACTATAGAATATTATTGCTACGTCTTACAAACTATTACATTTCAAATAGTTATGCATAATTATATATATAGTTATACATTTTATAGATATATTATATACAATTATATTAATACAATAATAAAATATTATCAAATATTTTTGTCTGTAAATATAGACTAGCCTACACAAAGATAATACTAAATCCACTTATATGAATCAATCATGACCTCACTCATTTCATCAGAAATCTTAGGCTTTTCACATCTGAAACTGAAAGTAAAAATGGAAATTTAAATTGATCTGTTTCTCACCCACACCTATTATATCACTTCTGAAGACATGGATTAAAACACTGGAGTCAAATGGATTACTTTTATGTTTCCTTTATATGATTTTTGGAGCTTCAAATGTCTGATCACCATTCACTTGCATTGTATGGACCTGCAGATCTGAAATATTCTTCTACAAATCTTCATTTGTGTTCTGCAAAATAAAGAAAGTCATACACATCTGGGATGGCATGAGGGTGAGTAAATAATAATATTATTTTCATTTTTGGGTCAACTATCCCTTTAAGGTAACTATTCATTTTCACTATACAGTGTAGATAATTTAAAGTCAGCAACATGTATTTCATTTTATTACATTCCGGTCATGGACCTTTACTAAAAATATAAACACTAAGGCTCAGTTTTGTGAATAATTAAACCGTGAATGTGAAACTTCAGACTAGTAAAGAGTGAAGGGAGAAATAATAACTGTGTGAGTCATGGGAAAACACATTTAATCCATGAAAGACTAGTACACATGGGTTTATATGAGAGATAAAATAATAGTCCCTCAATAAATGTGGTAAATTTGCTCAGTCAATAGATTGCAAGCTATTGTACACATATGTTTGGAGATATTGTTGGATTTAATATCTGCTGCTTGATGAATGACCAGCTTTGATTTATTTTAGTAAATTATTATTGATAGATTCCTTACCTTCACTTCCACTGACACAGTGAGGACACTACACTACAATGTCTTTTGTACATGCATGTTTAATTTTGTCACCTCTGATTATACTGCGTCTTCACTTCTCACCTCACTGTATACAGTTTAGTGCTGAACATGTGACCGGGTGCAGCAGTATGCAGTGATGCTCAGCTGTGTCAGCATTAGTGTACTGCAGTGCACGAGGCATGCTGCATTTTCTGCTCATCACACATACACCCAATATCTCCTTTTTTTGTACAGTAGTTCACTTCACAGCTTTGTTACTCTTAAAGTACGATATTAAAACACATACTATATACATTTTATAGATAAAATATAAAACCAAATTGCCTCTGAAACAAAAAGGATTCTAAAGTTTTTCTCAGACCATTTATGGTCTGAGAAAAACCATTTATGTTCCCTTTTTTAAAGGTTTATAAATAGGTTTATTAATAACTAATTACAAATGGATTATAAATAATTGATATGCGGTTATAACCGCATAACAACAACATAACAGCAAGGCATTTATGATTTTGATCAATAAAAGTATGGATAAGTGTTTTTTTTAAGTATTAATAACATGTTAACAAGTTAAAATACTCACTATTTGACAAGTATTGCATGAAAGTAGCAGTTTATTCATATTGTTACAACTGAATGCAGGGCCGTTTCTAGTCATAAGCGGTATAAGCGGATGCTTAAGAACACTGAACTGCCAGGGGGCTCCGCAAAGTTGTTTTGTGTGTGTGTTTTATATATTCCAATTTTAAGTTAATATATTCAAATATGTTGATGACTGTATTGTGTTGTCATTCTTGGTCCCCCATATGATTAGAAATGGCCCTGACTGCACACTGTATAAATTATTTACAATGGATTTGTAAGCAATTTTTTAGTCATTCGTGAACTCCTTTATAAATCCTTAACAACTGGAACATTCATGTTAATTGTTACCGAATTTTCCAGCAGCAGAATTTTAAACCAGCTGTGCTTTCATGAGTTACAGTAAGGCATCCTTTGACACCAGAGAAATGTTGAACATCTAAAGAATATAACGTCTTATGAACTCAATAATGTAATCAAAATGTACTCACCAGACAAGAGGTTCCTATAGAAGTCAAGTCAAGTTAATTTTATTTGTATAGCGCCTTTCACAACACACATCGTTTCAAAGGATCTTTACAGAAGATCAGGCATTAACAGACGATAAAACTGTTATGTCTATAATGTCGATGAATCCTCATTGTGTAATTAGATAAAATACGATTGTTAATAGTGTTTAAAAATAAGTAATTAAATAATAATTGTATTAATAACCCCAGTGAGCCAGCTGAAGGCGACTGTGGCAAGGAACACAAACGTCCATAAGATGTTGATTAATCTCTTTGAAGTCCATCCTGGATTAACTGCAGAAGTTCACATAGATGCAATTGTCCTTGTTAATTGGCTGATGAAGGCTTTTGTTGGCAATTGTTAGTCTATGCATTCCATTTCAAGATCATAGTCCATCAATAGACCGAGGTGATGCAGGCAGAGTTCAGGGATCAAGTGTTTCAACAAAGACAGAACATATTCAAATGTAGTAAATTTGAAAATGAAACATGTTTACCACCTTCTGGCCAAACTACACAATTGAACTCGTGGCTGCTGTCTTGTACTGTGTGCTCTCACTATATCTATAGCACTGATGATGACAGTATCTTTCATAATAACACCATGAGGTATTATTTGTGTATGATTTAAGACATAGACATCAGCTTGTTCTAAAGTATGTTTGGGTCAATATTACCAAATCTGTTTTAAGACTAATGAATAGTTGTTAGGTGGAGGGGATTGAAAATATAAACTAAATCAATGGAACGTCCTCAACATGAGGGGGGCTGAGGAAGTGTTAGTATTAAAGGTGTGGTAAGTGATTTTTTACATGGAAAGGTATGCAAAAAATTGTCCTACTCCCTGAAAGATTTAGCTGAAATAAGTGTCATGTGTTACCTCACCAGTCTTCGTGACAGCTCTAGACTTTGTAAATAATTTTGAGAGTTCTTATAGTGCTGCATGTAGTTGAAGCATTGAGGGCGCTATTTCGCTACAGTTGTGTTTCACAAACGTGGTAGCATGCTTTGTGTCGGTCTCAGTGGTATCACCGCTGTATTTTAGAAAGAGGGGATGAGCCTAAATCAAAGTCTCTTGGAAGTTAGAATGGCTAAAATCATGGATGAAATGTAATTATTTGGGTGTACTAGTAGTTAGGTCTATTACAGATCTTGGGACAGATGCTCATGAGAGTGTCTGGGGTAGTTTTGAAGTGGTATATTGCTATGAGGTTTTTACTCTGAAAACATGCCTTGCTCTTTGCGTGATAATTTTCCACCAAAAACTGCAAGGAAATAAACTGAAACTAATTTTTTATTTGTTTTGTTTAAACTTAAATGTTAATTTCTTCATATTTCTGTACACATGTCAGGATCGGAATAGAGAGGCGAGGACTCAAGCGCAGAGTTTCAATGGGCTTTATTAAGATTACATTATTTAAAAAAAAATTTTTTAAACCCTGTATGCGAGAAACAGATGTCCCAAAAACAGACTGGAACTGGGCTGGCTGGGCAGGGTAAGGGAAAGCCTCTGGATAAGGCTCATTGCAGGATTCTCCAGAATCTGCAGCTCAGACAGACAGACAGACAGACAGACAGTCAGACAGACAGACAGACAGACAGACCATCCATGAACATTATCCAATGAACTCGCACAAGACAGAGAACACAGGAAGGTTAAATAGGGAATTAAATAAGGAGGGTAACAAGGGAAGGCAGGTGAAGCAAATTAACTAATAACCAGGTAACAAGGGGGCGGGCCTAGATGTGAGACAGTAGAACACATGGCAATAAAACCATCATTGTCCATGTGCTCAAACTAAAAACAAGACAAGACCGGAGCGCATGGCAAGAGACCCCAATACGAAGCCATGCACTCACAAAGATGAGACATGGGCATGAGTGTCCGGATCCCGACCCAGAATGAAACCGAACAAGACCAAAGAGTCAGGATCCAGACACCGTGCTCTGAACATGAAAACACAGAATAAACAGAAAAGAGCACGGCAAGGAAATAACACCCGAAGCCGTGCGCTCACACACAGACACAAAACATAGGTGTCAGTTTCCTGTCACCACAATAAACATGACTAACAAAGTGACAGGATCCTGACAACACATGATAAAACTAGCATTGTCTACAGTCTTAAGTACTCTAAAGTGTTTCATTTCATTCCTTGACCATCAGAAAATGTTATTGTCTCACATACATCATTGCATCATCTTTAGCTGTATAAATAGTGACACTAGATGCTTCACCCAAAAATTTAAATTCTGTCATCAGAATTTACAGTATTCACCCTCATGTTGTTCCAAAACCATATGACTTACTACACTTTCTATTGTGGAACACTTTAGGCATAATGTTAGCCTCAGTGATCTTTCACTTTTTCTGCTTTGTTTTCTCCATAAAATAAAATGTAATGGTGACAAAGGCTGGCCTTCTGCCTAATATCTATTTCTGTTTTCCATGAAAGAAAGTCAAAGGGGTTTGTTTGAAACATCATGAGGGTAAATTATGAAATTTTTGGATTGATCTATCTTTTAAATTCATGGTGTAAAGCATTCTCAACCATTTGCCCACTATGCCCCACTTTTTTAAATTAATCTAGTTATTATTTATTATTTATATACTTATAATAAAGCGGCCTAATAAAGCGGCCTAATATCCATAGCCTGACCATAGCCCATGTCATTTCATAAATACACAATGAACATTAAATTGAGGCACAAACATTAAACACACTATGAAGAAAATATACATCTATAATACTTATAGTGAAAAAAAAAATTAATATTAATAATTCTTAATTTTATTTAAGTAATATCACACGAGCAAGAGTGCGATATGGCCCTACATCAGCACTGCAGTAATTACCTACGGCACTCGGCCTGCGGCCGAATCATAGCACACACTGTTTTAGTGCCCCCTTATCAATTTGGGTTTGTGGTGGGGATAATATCCAGTATAAACAGTTTAGATGGATATTTAACAGTGCTAATTCATAACTTATTATTTTCAATCTCAAATATCATTTGAATAAAGCAAGACGTTATTAAAATAAATAAATAACTAAATATTTCTACATGTATATATTTGTGAGTTTTCTTGTTGGCAGTCACCATAACAGAGTGCCAGTTTGTTCCATTTATCCTTAGACATTGGATAAATAAGGATGGGTGGATGGGTGTGTGTGTCTCTCTTTGTCTATGTGTGTGTGTGTGTGTGTGTGTGTGTGTGTGTGTGTGTGTGTGTGTGTGTGTGTGTCTTTGTGTGTTTATGAGAGAGAGAGAGAAAGAGAGAGAGAGTGCCAGTGTGTGAGATCACCTGTTGCCACTCCCAAGCAGAGATTCTGTCAGCGTTCTGAAGGTCAGCTTTCTCAGTGGAAAAATAGCGTCCAAGCGGGGGTATTTCTCCCTATTTTGTGGTAGCCGCGCAAGAGTCATTCACTATAGAAACAGCGATGCCATTTTAAACAGTGTGTATCCAATGTGGAAACTCGGTAAACGCCTCGAGTTCTGTAATCAAACAGTCTGTTGTGTCTCTTAGCTGCAATGACTAACGGATTCAATTTACTTCACCAACTGGCTCATATTACACCCAAAACGATCTTTTGCCACCACCTGCTGGCTAACATATGTCATTTAAAAAATAAAGACAGTAACTCCTAACAGATCTGCACTGGTCTTACACATTAGTTTAGAATGGCATGAACACAAGCCGAGTGATATACACACAGTGAAGTGTCCGAGTGCTGAGTGTATCTCTCTCTCCTGCACAATCCTCCGCAGTCGACCTTTATGCCTCTTGGAGGCTTGATTAGCCTGATAAGGGACTGGGTGTGTATGATCACGACCCGGCCCCGCCCTGCCACATTCCTCCCTCGATCTTTCAGGCAGGGGAGCCCCCGGCATGATGTACCCCCCCCCCTCTTTCCCTGGGGAGGGGCGTGCCTTTTTGCCCCATCTGCCGGCAGGTCATCCCAGTCTACCTGGATGAGGGAGGGGACAATGGGAGGGAAACAGAAATAATTAAATAAGGGGGGTACTTCCTGTAACAGTGTAGTACCCCCCCAAAAAACACTGTAAAATTTAAAAGAGAGGGAAAAGGCCTATGCGGAGCGGCAGTGAGAGAGAGAGAGATATATAAAAAAAAAAAACATACTCGCCAGTTCTCCGATACGCCGTAGCTTGTTCCTCGGCCACTCCTCCACCCTCTAACGGACGACAGCCGTGCCTCTTCGGGTGGATCGGAGGCAGTCCTCCAGCCCCCGGCGGACAGAACGCCCCGCCGCGTTCTCAGGGAACAGAAGGGGTCTCCCCCACCCGTGGCAGCGGTTCTCCCGCTCCAGGCGGTCGGCAGTGAGCCCCTCCCTGCTCACAGTCAGCGGTCTCAGACCCCGCCGCGTTTCAGCAGCTGGTAGGCGACTCCTCTGCCCCTGGCAGCGGCCCTGACCGCTCCAGGCGGTCGGTTAGGAGCCCCTTCTCCCCTCGCAGTCGGTGGCCGTCGTCCTCTTCCAGGCGGCCAGGCACCTCGTCCCCCGGCAGATGGCCGCGGCTGCTCCATTGGGGTGGACGGTAATGGCGAGAACTCTACTACGGCATATCCCTCCTCCTTCCCGGATTTCGGCACCAGTGTAAAGCATTCAATGGAAAGGAGGAGGCGAGAACCGGCTTGACGATATAAATAATTGTTTTATGAGAAACTTAAGACACAAACACACACATGACGGACATGTCATGGCATGACATAGACTTGAAACTCACAACCAAAGTTACATTCAGCAAACATCAATACCTGACCATGGACAATGGAAAACATGAGGGTTAAATACATGAACATGGGAGAACACATGACAAAGATAACCAATAAACACAAAGAACTCTAAACAAGATAACAAGTCAATCAACCAAAGAAAACAAGACACATGAACATGGAGGGAAACATGAAATCACATGACAAAGGAACCACATGACATGAAACAGGAACTAGAATTTCAAAATAAAAGATTGTGAATATGCTAATAATCAGAGTAACGATAATCGCAGTAAGATATGTGGAGTACTCCTATTTTAATCACTTTGTACTGGCATGTAAACACTTTAATTGCATTTATTCCACTCTGACCAAAGGCAGCTGCCCATGTCGCCCTTGCCTAAATCCACCCCTGTTCGAAAACATTGCAAAAAAGAACTGCACTTACTTTCTGGCTTCATGTAAAACAGCAGTTCCATGCACAGTTTTCCAGCAGTTATGCTCCCCAATCTACAGCCCCACAGCAAAATAAAACTTTATATTGTAACACAGTTAAGGATGGGCAAGGAGGAGGCGAGAACTGGCTTGTCAATATACAGTGAGGAAAATAAGTATTTGAACACCCTGCTATTTTGCAAGTTCTCCCACTTGGAAATCATGAAGGGGTCTGAAATTGTCATCGTAGGTGCATGTCCACTGTGAGAGACATAATCTATTAAAAAAAAATCCAGAAATCACAATGTATGATTTTTTAACTATTTATTTGTATGATTCAGCTGTAAATAAGTATTTGAACACCTGTCTATCAGCTAGAATTCTGAACCTCAAAGACCTGTTAGTATGCCTTTAAAATGTCCACCTCCACTCCATTTATTATCCTAAATTAGATGCACCTGTTTGAGGTTGTTAGCTGCATAAAGACACCTGTCCACCCCATACAATCAGTAAGAATCCAACTACTAACATGGCCAAGACCAAAGAGCTGTCCAAAGACACTAGAGACAAAATTGTACACCTCCACAAGGCTGGAAAGGGCTACGGGGAAATTGCCAAGCAGCTTGGTGAAAAAAGGTCCACTGTTGGAGCAATCATTAGAAAATGGAAGAAGCTAAACATGACTGTCAATCTCCCTTGGACTGGGGCTCCATGCAAGATCTCACCTCGTGGGGTCTCAATGATCCTAAGAAAGGTGAGAAATCAGCCCAGAACTACACGGGAGGAGCTGGTCAATGACCTGAAAAGAGCTGGGACCACCGCTTCCAAGGTTACTGTTGGTAATACACTAAGACGTCATGGTTTGAAATCATGCATGGCACGGAAGGTTCCCCTGCTTAAACCAGCACATGTCAAGGCCCGTCTTAAGTTTGCCAATGACCATTTGGATGATCCAGAGGAGTCATGGGAGAAAGTCATGTGGTCAGATGAGACCAAAATAGAACTTTTTGGTCATAATTCCACTAACCGTGTTTGGAGGAAGAAGAATGATGAGTACCATCCGAAGAACACCATCCCTACTGTGAAGCATGGGGGTGGTAGCATCATGCTTTGGGGGTGTTTTTCTGCACATGGGACAGGGCTGACTGCACTGTATTAAGGAGAGGATGACCGGGGCCATGTATTGCGAGATTTTGGGGAACAACCTCCTTCCCTCAGTTAGAGCATTGAAGATGGGTCGAGGCTGGGTCTTCCAACATGACAATGACCCGAAGCACACAGCCAGGATAACCAAGGAGTGGCTCTGTAAGAAGCATATCAAGGTTCTGGCGTGGCCTAGCCAGTCTCCAGACCTAAACCCAATAGAGAATCTTTGGAGGGAGCTCAAACTATGTGTTTCTCAGCGACAGCCCAGAAACTGACTTATCTAGAGAAGATCTGTGTGGAGGAGTGGGCCAAAATCCCTTCTGCAGTGTGTGCAAACGTTTGACCTCTGTAATTGCAAACAAAGGCTACTGTACCAAATATTAACATGGATTTTTTCAGGTGTTCAAATACTTATTTGCAGCTGTATCATACAAATAAATAGTTAAAAAATCATACATTGTGATTTCTGGATTTTTTTTTTTAGATTATGTCTCTCACAGTGGACATGCACCTACGATGACAATTTCAGACCCCTCCATGTTTTCTAAGTGGGAGAACTTGCAAAATAGCAGGGTGTTCAAATACTTATTTTCCTCACTGTAAATAATATTTAATGAAAATCAAAACACACACACACACACACACACACACACACACACACACACACACACACACACACACATGTTGTGTTTCCATGTTTTATGGGGACTTTCCATAGACATAATGGTTTTTATACTGTACAAACTTTATATTCTATCCCCTAAACCTAACCCTACCCCTAAACCTAACCCTCACAGAAAACTTTCTGCATTTTTACATTTTCAAAAAAACATAATTTAGTATGATTTATAAGCTGTTTTCCTCATGGGGACCGACAAAATGTCCCCACAAGGTCAAAAATTTCGGGTTTTACTATCCTTATGGGGACATTTGGTCCCCACAAAGTGATAAATACACGCTCACACACACACACACACACACACACACGCCCGTAATTCTTTTTCTCTCGAACCATCGTCACCGGCCGCCTTTATCCCTCGCGCGCCTCATCAGGCCGATTGGGGACCGGGCGTGCGATATTCCGAACCGGCCCCGCCCCCCTCCGCTCCACACATATTTTCCAGAGTTGTCTCTATGCCAAAGTGAGTCACGATATGCTGAAAGGGGCCGTGAAACGGTGCCTCGCTATGCCTAACAAGGCCACGATATGCAGAAGGAGACAGTGACACACATTGCCACGACCCCAAAACTGTTTTAGTGCCCCCTTATCAATTTGGGTTTGTGGTGGGGGATAATATCCAGTATAAACAGTTTAGATGGCTTTAATAGTCTAATAGTTTTAGATGGAACAGTGCTAATTCATAACTTATTATTTTCAAACTCAAATATCATTTGAATAAAGCAATACGTAATTAAAATAAATAAATAACTAAATAAATTCTACATGTATAAATTTGTGAGTTTTCTTGTTGGCAGTCACCATAACATTTCTGAAATGAGAAGAGTGCCAGTTTGTTCCATTTATCCTTAGACATTTCAGCTCTCAGGTAGTTTTAGAAAGTCTTAACTCCAAAATGTATTTCAAATTAGGACTGGGTATTATTACAGATTTCCAGGTGAAATTTAATATTTGATCAGTTTTTCATCATATTGGTCACATTTTAGCTTTTGAAAAATGGACAAACTCATTCTATTCCATCAATAAATGTCTTGAAACTGCATTTATTATTTGCATACATATATTTGTTACATGTTTTTTGTTTACATGCATAGATTGTTATATTTCCAATGATTTACATCGATACTCAGAACACGTGCTAAATCGGTATGGTGTCTTTATATAGATAACGGCATCTGAGCGTTCCTCACATATTCTTTTAGTGGCTTAATGTGAGTAAAATTTCCCATGTATCCCATGGAGTTTTGGAGAAAAACAACATTTTGGCATCATCGATGAACATCTGATGGTAAATTTAAAGTAAAATGTGTTTATACAGTAGATTAGTGAGTAGCGGCAGATGTTGACAGTTTGATTTTAAACTTTATTAAGGAAGCATCTGATTGTTCTTCACTGTTTAATGAAAAACATGTAGCTGCTAATAATGTTACCTATCACCTGGTGAATATTTCCCTTTTTTTTCCCGAAATTTTTTTCTAGCATGTTTACATGGATATCAAACTAATATTCACAAAAAAAGCTATGTTGAGAGGTAAAAAACTCATATGGTCTGCAACCTCCTTATCTTTTTCTTTTGAAATGTTTGATTTTGGATTAATTTCTGTTGATACATTAATGGACTGAAGCAATGTACATCATGATGTGTACTCAGTTTGGATGCGTGCTGTCTGATGGACCAGACCGCTTTCGCTTTTGATGAGGGGGTGGGGGTCGCTAACATGGGAGGACACAAAGCAGATTATAGGGGAAAATTGTACAGGCGAAAAACAGACTTTTGCCTCCTGTTATTCCAAACAATATCACTTTTTTACTGTATGTATAACAAATTATAATAAAACAGAATATCAATATAGCCTTTCTGTGGACCCCCTCCAGTGAGGGCCCCTGTTACTCGGGTCCATCATTACCTGTGCTCCAACGCCCCTGGATAGTATGTTCCAAAACAAGAGAGATAATGTATATACACTATTAATTCCATAACTGCTCCAGTGAGGAGTCATAAAGATAGTTTTTTGTTTTTTGCAGTGAAGTAATGTATATCAATAATTAGCATTTGCGTGAAGGCATCTCAACGCTGTTATTGCAGGATAAACTATTATTTTTTCCTTATTTATTCATTCTTTACCTCCTTTTGCAGCGTTTTCCCCTCTCTAGCTGTGCTGTGCTTCAGCCATTCAGAGAGCTACCGTAAACCCGCTGATAAAGCACACCTCAACTGAATTCATGCACATTTTATAGGCTATTGATAAATATATTTTTTATGATGAAATCATAAAAAATATTTATGATCATAAAAAACATATTTTGCGGGCCACAAAAGATGGCTTGAGGGCCACATACAAAAATCAATACACAAGAGAGAAATTGTGAGAATATACTGCAAGCCTGGACATTGGAGTATGATTTATGCTTAATGCAGGGCAGTAGCAAGGTATTCTGGGCCCTCTGAATGTATATTGTCTTAGTGTAGAGCTGAACCAGAATAGTGGAGGCTGTAAGAGAGGACTAATTCCCTGTTACTGCCAATTAATATTAAGTTAATGTCTCATTAAACACATATGGGTGTAGTGATTGTGTGTCCACATACTTTTGGACATATACTGTAGTAGCCTACTGTACATGTCTGTGAAATAAACTGTGTTTACCTTTTGTACAGTAAAAAGACTCTCTACACATTTTACACTAGTTATTTGTGTTTTCTGTTGTGAAATTCACAGATACTGCTGTGCAATTATTTAACCGTTAAATATGTTTCGCCTAACATTATTACATACCTTGGGTATTTAGTGACCCAGCACGTACATATATCTATCATTAATAAATACGAAAATAATGGAGTAGAATCTATTATGTTGTATTTTGGTGTTTTATGTTTAATTTATCAAAGTGGTGAAAACAAATGATAGATCGAGATTCATAACTTCCACAGTGAAATTTCATGAGACACAACTGGCAGTCAAACACATGTTGAGCTTACACATAACACAAAAGCAGCTACACATATGTATTTTGTCTGGCAGTTATTGAGTCTAAATAGATGTAGAACTTGCATCATTTCAGTAGTACACCCAAATGAAAATAGTCATATCATACTGCTCATGTGTTTCACTTGCTACAGTTTACTTCCATGTTGCTTTGTCAAATAGCAATGTGAAATGTATATCAGTCAATCACTGAAACACCAGTGCCACCTTGAGGAACAAATAGCATGTTTAATATGTATGTGTACATGCATATGGGATACTGATAATTCACCATAACTGCACTGAAAATCGACATGATATACTGCAGAAGTAATTTGTATACTAATTTTTCTAACATATATCCTGCTTATAACTTATATAGATATGAAATAATCATAAAAATATGATTCATGAAAGGGGTAAATACAACACTATTACATATCTCGAGTCACCAATGCGATTAGAAAAAATATGCATTTGCAATTTTGGACATTTTTTAATTTTTAATTTTTATTTGACAAAAATCATAAGAGAAAAGTTGAGGAATACTAAAGAGGTGGTGGCATGACTAAAAAAATGGATGACAGGTGGAATGGGGTCCCGGGTCTCTAAAGACCCAGAGGTATGCATTTAAAGTTTAAATACGTGTTTCCTCGCAGATTTATTAATATGGTAAAAACATTTTTTCTCTGATAAACCCGCCACTAATTGATCACTTTGCATGTCAGTCAGATGGCTCTTGCGGTCGTAGTGTTTAGTCTTCCAACTTAAAAAAAAAAAAAAAGGTTAATACATATATCAATTTATCGTCATGATTTATCACTGTTGAAATGTTGAATTGGTTGTATTAGACAATGCAACCTCATTAACAGGTTTGGCAATGCATGTAACAGACATAGCAGTGGTTATCAAACCTCTAGGGGGCGTCTAGAGCTCAAATGACTGTAGTTGTGGACAGAAAACAAGCTGTTGTTCAGGTTGTGGGATTTTTTTAATGTACTAAACTTACTCAGGGCTCAACAAGCATGGCTCGTGTGAGAGTTTCGGAGTGGAGGGAAACTCCTGTTTAGGATATTACAGCCATAATGGTATATGTGAAACGCATGCTAAATATCAGATCTATAAACAGCGTGTGCGTGTGTTTTCATAGCCCCACCCCACCGAAACACATTTCCACTACCTAAAAGCAGGAAGTACATGACTAGATCATCCAACTAAACCACATGCAGCAGAAACAGAAAAACAAAAGCATCAAAACTCTTCGCATTCACGCCGATGTCGACTGTCTAATGTACTGCTGAAAAGAGCCGTGAGACCGGACATCTACAGACCGCGCAGTGGATGTATTTGGGCAGACAGGTACGTACCGTGTGTGAGCTCGACAAATCACGACGCCTTGTATGTTACAGTCCATCACATTTCCTCAAGATATGATTTCTCTCTCTCTCTGTCTGTCTGTCTGTCTGTCTGTGTGTGTGTGTGTGAGCGCGCTTTGTCATTGCTAGCTTTGCTAATTTAGGACAGTGCTTTTATTTCCGTCATGACTGAACAAACATATAACCTGCCATGATTTGATTGCATTTTGCGTCCACCTTGCAACTTCTTCGACAGATGTGATGGGCGGACGCGTTAAACGCATGTTAGCCATGACATTTTCAGCCACTGATTGTCAATAACTCAGATCGTCTCCGAGTCAGACAGGTAGATTGACGCGTTTTAATCTTCGTCAAACAATAGTGGACTGTTAGTTTTTCCTAGTCGCCAAAGGCCCCGATTTATGACTGGAAACATATCAGCGACGTCACGAGCTCATTTGCATATACTACAGTCAGTTGCGAATGTGTCGAGCGGTGTTCGTTCATGCGTTTGTGTTTTTAAAGTTGTGTTGGCTCTGATCTTTTTGGTAATGTTAGTTCTGGACTGAAAAGTGAACAAATGACAGATATCAAACGAGAAGGAGAGTTTCTAAGATGAAGGTATTTGGAATAATGTTCTTTCGTCGAGTGCCTCAAGGCATGTTTGTCCACCCTTGAACAATAGTATCAGAACCTGAAATATACGTAATTGAGAAATTATAATATTAACTTTTAGGGGAATGTGAAGGGTGGATTTTTGTGATTGTGCGTCTGTATCGGGTGGAAAACTAATCTGGGCGTCATGTCAGTCGTGCTGTATAATTATTAATCGGAAAGGATGTGTAGGAAACGGCGCGTTACTTATAAAACATTATTACATTTAGGTTTGCAGCAACAAACTTAACGGATACATATTACTACTGATTTATTGTTATCGAAAACACTAATCCTATATTTGGGTGATTCTCACGAAACCTGTCAAGACAATGTCCTGGATCATATTTAGCATATTAGCTATTTGCTGTAATGAGTATCACAATGAACATAGTTTTACATGAAAATGTCACAATGTGAAACATTTTAATGGCCCAGCAAAATATACATTTCTTATTTGTTTCTTTTGATTTCAGAGTAAATTAGGACAAGGCCATTTTCTTGACAAGTTTCGTAAGTATCCCTCATTACAATATTAATTAAACAATTTAAAATGTCAGGAGACTTTGAGACATTTGAGCGACCTGTCAAACATACTGCGTCAATGGCATTTTTGACACTAAAATATATTTGGAAAGAAAACCACAAATATAGCAGCATGGTAAGTTTAAATACACCGATCAGCCACAACATTAAAACCACCTGCCTAATATTGTGTAGGAACCCCCTCCTGCCGCCAATACAGCACCAAATCGCATCTCAGAATGGCATTCTGATATGATATTCTTTTCAGCACAATTATACAGAGCAGTTATCTGAGTTACCGTAGACTTTGTCAGTTCAAACCAGTCTGGCCATTCTCTGTTGACCTCTCTCAACAACAAGGTGTTTCCATCCACAGAACTGCCACTCACTGGATGTTTTTGGTTTTGGTACCATTCTGAGTAAATTCTAGAGACTGTTGTGTGTGAAAATCACAGAAGATCAGCAGTTACAGAAATACTCAAACCAGCCCGTCTGGCACCAACAATCGTGCCATGGTCCAAATCACTGAGATTATGTTTTTTACCCCCATTCTGATGGTTGATGTGAACATTAACTTAAACTCCTGACTCATATCTACATGATTTTATGCACTGCACTGCTGCCATATGATTGTCTGACTAGATAATCACATGGTTGATTGTTGGTGCCAGATGGACTGTTTGAGTATTTCTGTAACTGCTGAGCTCATGGGATTTTCTCACACAACAGTCTCAGCTGGACAACATCCAGCAAGTGGCAGTTCTGTGGATGGAAATGTCTTGTTGATGAGAGGTCAACAGAGCATGGCCAGACTGGTTTGAAATGATAAATTCTACGATAACTCCGATAACCGCTCTGTACAATTGTGGTGTGAAGAATATCATATCAGAATGCTATTCTGAGATGCAGGTCAGAACGAGGGGGACCTAAACAATATTAGGCAGGTGGTTTTAATGTTGTGGTGATCGGTGTAAATAAATCATAAATATTGCCAAGCAGTTATTGACAGGTAAATCACAAGGGAAGGAAGCATGTCATTTATTTGAGAAAATTCAATCGGATCCCTCTCTTTATCAATGTTTTTTGATAAAATTAATAAATAATTGTAGAAATCAACAATGTACCAATTTGTTTTGTAATGTTCCATGAAAACACCAATTTTTGTTATTTACTTTTACAAACCTAGTTGGCTACTACATTTAAATCATTAACTTTTCATAAATCATATTTCCTGACATAAATCATCTGTCAGATGACAGAGACATGAGTTTTTCCATAGTAATGGAAGATTCTCCATCAACAGAATGTTGGATTGACATCTTGTTGGCTAAATGTAAGCAATGCCACTCCCTGTTCCATCCCTAAACTGCATGAGGCCTGTTGGCCTGGCCATTCATAATTTTCACAATGGGCAAAATGTAGGCCTACTAGATTGTGGACTATCTGGATTCACTAACTCAAAGTTTTTGAAGAACTATCCTTTTTTTCTTGCCTTTATTAACTTACTAGAATGATTTAGTAATTAATTATTTGATTAATATTTAAACTGCCTTTTGAATCATTATTCCTTTCACAAACTTTCAGGGATCATTATTGACATTGAACTTAGAATACAGCTGTGGAAATGAAATATGAACATTGCAAATGGTATAATGACCAAGTGTGTGCATTTCCCAGAGGGCACTGTTGGTTCAACCATCTACACGTGGAAGCTACATCAAACCACCCAGACACTGCAGAGAGTTTGGAGGAATGACCTTTTCTAGGCAAACATGAATGAGACTTGTAATAGAAGCCACAACATAATTTTGAAGAGCTTCAGAGTTCAGAAACTGAGAACAGAGTAACAGTGCTGCAGTCAGCCATATCAAGAACGTCTCTAAAGGCCAAAGTATACTTTAGTTGTCCGTGTTGCGTATTGCTCCATGCACAGGACGCATGATGCAAATTTCATCATCAGTTGGCATCCCCCTGGCAGCATAAGTCTTGCAAGAGTCTCATTCACTGTTACTAAGGTTAGGTTAGGGTTAGATTTAGTGGTAGGGTTAAGGTTAGGAGTAGGTTTAGGGGTAGGTGTAGGGTTTCTGTAGGACTCTAAATAAACACAAAACACAGTATGTGAACATTCAATGTGTCTTTCACAACACTTAAGGTAACTGGGGGGGGTTACATTCTAGACACAACCCGACAGGCGCAGTCTTTGTCTGTGCACGTCGTCTGCGGAGCAATGTTGACTACCACACACTTAACTATAATTCTAAGCTATATATGTTTGGTTATATACTTTTTTGCCTCTTTTTTTTTTTCTTCTCCATTCTGTCTTAGGAACATGGGGCAGCACCTTGGAAAACGTGAGCCACTCTCTGTTTCCAAGGTAGGCTATGTTTTAAAATGATTTTGTGAACCAAATTTCATTATAAAATTGGCCAAATTATTATAGTTGTTTCTTATTTATATTAGTTTGACTGGAGAGACATAGTCAATGTTGCTCAAATATTAAACTGGGTGACATGAAGGGCTCTAGACTGGGACTAAATGGCACTAGCGGATTTAAGTATAGGCGACACGGGCAAGCGCCCAGGGCGGCATCTTGCCAGCAGTGCCGGTGGGGGGCATGGGGCACCTGCACAAAATAAATTTGGAATGGTGACATTTGTGCAATCAGTTTTCTATTGCTCATTTGCACGTCACGTCAATGATATCATGTCACCGTGTGGGACTGTGGGTCAATTAACCTTGTTGGAGTGGGCGCCCTGATTCTAGTTTTTTGTGTGAGCTAGGCAGGCTACTACCTGGGAAGTTCTCCTGCTCAGAAGTACGAGATGGGGAGGGGGGTGGTGCTAGTTCAGGTCTAAGTGCATCATAGAGTCTGGAAGCCTGAGGTTGGGGGAGCAAGGGAATCTATCAAATAGCACACCTCTAACTTTGTATAGTACTAATGAAAATAAGTCACACTACAAAACGTTACAAAATAAAACACAATTCATTCATAATACTGTGAATATATAGTTTCACAGAAGTTGCATTTTTTTCTGGTTTGTGTGAAATCGTTAAGAATAAAATACAACCAGACAGTCTGTACACTCCCAAGGTGAATTGGTTTAGTCTTGATTGGTTCACAGTGGTTATTATTGATGTTCGAGAGCCAAATCAACACAAATAGATAAGAAAAGATCTAAGCCATCAGGTGCCCAGTTTAGGAAAAATCGCCCAGGGCGCCATACAAGTTAGAACGCTCACTGCTAAATGGTCGCATTTTTTGACCATTTGTTAACATTTTGTAAGAGGTTGTACTGATGTGACTACAAGGTTGGCTGAATCTCTATGATGCGCTGTTGTTTTCTGTTGGGTATGAGAAATATCAAACGGCAAATGCTCCAAAAGCCAAACGAAAGAGCGTTTACGTGCTACTCAGATTAATTGTCAGCACGGCTCAATGGACAGATCGGTGGGTGCACAGAGCAGGTGCGTTTACTCGTGGATCGGTCTCAAATTCTCAACCGTGCAGCGCAGATCATCATAAACAGCTAATTTAGCACTGAATTATGTGTTGAAAACCCAAAATGTGCCTGATTAAACTAGTATAAAATAATTTTAAACAGCCACACAATTCTAAAAAGCATTGACGAGGAAAACTGCGCCATGAACAGACATGTATTGTTAGACTTTTCAAACCATGCATCACAACTCTTATAAAAATGTACCTTGAATTTACTATAGTATATGGGCAGAAATGTTGTATATGAACAGGGTTGGGAGGGTTACTTTTAAAATGTATTCCACTACAGATTACAGAATACATGCTGTAAAATGTCATTTGTAAGGTCAGTAACGTATTCTAAATACTTTGGATTACTTCTTCAGCACTGGTAGATTTTATTTTTTTTCAATTGTTTTGACTATAAAAATTCTGTCAGTACAGTAAGACAAAATACATTCTCTGAAAAACCCAAATATCTTATGCAGTGTTGTTTCTAAAACAAGATCAATCTAATTGGTCTTGTTTCAAGGATGTTTTAGATACAACAAAAATGATTATCAAGAATATGATTTTTGCCCTAATATCAAAGGTCTTACTAGAAAAAAAATATATTATGATCAAACTTGAATTTTCTTGATACAAAAATAAGATTATGTGTTGTAACATGTGCATGTAAAATGGCATTTTAGCTTAGTATAAAGCTGACAATTTTCACTAGGTTTATTTCCATTTCCATTTATGCATTTGGCAGACGCTTTTATCCAAAGCAACTTACAGTGCAATTATTACAGGGACAATCCCCCCGGAGCAACCTGGAGTTAAGTGCCTTGCTCAAGGACACAATGGTGGTGGCCGTGGGGATCAAACCAGCGACCTTCTGTTTAACAGTTATGTGCTTTAGCCCACTACGCCACCACCACTCCTATTTCTATTTCTATTTCTTCTGCTCAAAACGTACTTCTCTGTCTTCTCGTATGAATGTAACACATCATAAGAAAGTGTTTCACCGCTGTTCAAATGCACTTTGGATCACATCATTTATATGTATAAGTGTTTTCCATCTGAAAGTAATTAATATTAAATTAAACAAATGACAATAAAATGCGAAGTAATCACTTCAGTAATTAAAATACTTTTTGAATGTAACTGTATTCTAAATATGATTTAAATTGTAACTGAAGTGGAATACAGTTACTTATATTTTTTATTTTATATATGTAATCCCGATAAATGTATTCTGTTACTCCCCAACCCTGTATATTAATACTAAGTATTATACTAATATAGTTTTATATATCAGGGGAGGGAGGAATGTAATTTTTTATTACAGCTATGGCAGTTTTAATTATTTTATATTTTGTATGTGTAGTTTCTAAATGTGTTTTGGGCTACAGTTTTTGTTATGAAAAAATCGTTTGTTTTATGAAACCATAGTTACTGTACATCTAACCATGGTTGTGAGGAGCCATGCATGGTTTTACTTTTACCTGTGGTTACTTTGGTTTTATTGCAAATACCTCAGTTAAAATATGGAAACGATGAAGAACTAAGTGTTAAAAGGCAAAGTAGGATCAAGGGCTTTAACATTAAAAAATATTTTCCTGTAAAATCTGTTCTAATGCTCCTTGCATTGTTATAGTAACATAACAGTTATTTAAACACCATCCTGGGTCAAGTATGTACATTCCGTTAAAAAAGTAATTTCAACATGTTGGAACAGATAATTACAGACATGTTCAAAGTCAAAGCAGTCACCATACTGGGTGCAAAGTGTGCTCTGTGACACATGCGTTTTCCTTAGAAATCGTAAATGCTTCTCTGGATATTCATGCTGGTACATGCCCTGTAGAGGCTAAAAGGCAGTAAAGTGTTTCAAAAATGTATCGAAGGACAACCATTTGCACAGTTGATAACATACTGTTGGGAGAATGTCCACGCAGGCAAGTGAGAAGCACCTATAAAAATTTTGAAAGTAGGAGCTGCCGACCTAAAACTGAAATCAAATAAGAGTCAAGTCAAGTGGTTTTTATTGTCGTTTCAACCATATACAGTTAGTACAGTACACAGCGAAGCGAGACAACATTCCTCCAGGACCATGGTGCTACATAAAACAACATAGGACAAAACCCAGTGTTTCTCTAAAACAAGAGTGTTACACTAGAACCCATTCTGCCAGAAGCTACTTGCCACCCTGCTGTTGATAATCATGGTCTACAGCGACTCCCTGAGATGGCATGTGCAAGTGTGCCTTGTTCGTGTGGGTTAGATTCTCCCTCTCCATGAGCTGATAAGTCAGGACGGAGCATGATGTTGGAAGAAATCCAGTTCACTTATTGAGATGAGTCCTGCTGTACTGCTTGCCCTAATCAATATATCCCAAATTCCACATTATCAACCATGCCACAGTAACATAATACACAACGACAGCTGAAGTAGATACTCAGGTCCAGGCAGTCATCAAAAGGCAGATTAAGAGACACTATAGCACCATTCAACCTATTGTTAACAAATGTCTCGGGTGAACTAATCACAAGTGGACAGCTCTAAATACAGGTGCAAACAAAACGTTTTCTGATCCAATCACTGAAACGAGATTCAGATGCGATGAGATCATTTTTGTAGTTTGCTGATGCATCCTGGACAATTGGAAAAGGCCATCTATTCGCCTAGTATGTGATCAGTTTTAAACTTTGCTGTCTAGATACAGCTTTAAAAGAAAAAGAAAACAACCGTCCAGTTGAGGAATTTGAAAGTATGAGTGTCAGAGTTTTGAACGTATCGTTCCACCAGTTCATAAAAAGACACACTTTTGTAAAGATTGACTCCACAGAAAGACATTCTTGTGACGCTCCATAGTCCAGCTCAGTAGGTGGCAGTAATGAACCAAAAGCTGGGTTTCCAACCGCCAAAAAACATAATTTTCTTGCCCGGGGCTGTGTCTTGTTTGGAAGCCTGCATCCTCCGGAGGTCGCATTTGTCAGCCACATATGTCATCGAGGCTGTCTCGTTTCAGAAAAGAGAGTAGGACCCTTTGAATGCAACCTTCGAATGCAACCTTCTTTCATGGGAATTCGGAGGATGCATGAGGTGTATCCTTCGTGGGCACTCACAACCCACAATTCTTTGCTTCAATGGAAATGTCTAAAAAAACAACGATGCCTTCACTTTTTCCATATTTTGTTATGTTACAGCCTTATTCCAAAATTGATTAATTTCATTATTTACCTCAAAATTCTACAAACAATACCCCATAATGACAACGTGAAAGAAGTTTGTTTGAAATCTTTGCAAATATAAAATAAATACAATACGTGCATCCTCACGGCCGGTCACGCCCTCCTTCTAATCTCAAAGGGTTTATGACAAGACTTCACAGGACTGAAATTTAGCATTTTCATTTGTTTTATTTTTATTTTTTATTTTTTTTTTTATCAAATTTTGTCCAAATTTGGGCATGTAATGAATTGAAAGCAACTTGAATTCTGAATAATTTCTTCCAATGCAATACAATTTTTCTTCTCTTTTTTTTTTTATAATATTGTTTGGCTAGAAAATCTAATTCTTTTGCTCATTGTTCTTTTGTCTGTATTTTGAAGGGGTCTTCAACAGTATCTGAACACATCATGGCGGACTCTCCTGTGGAATCTCAAGATGAGGTGTTTGGTAAGAACATTTTCATGTGATTTTTATTTTATTTTTTATTTACTTGCTTAATGTATGATTGTGCAATCATTATTCTGTGACTACTGGTTCACCCACCATCATGCAAGAACCATATTGTCCAATTTCTTGAGATCTTCAGGCAGTTCCTTAATAACAGTAACCATATTACACTCTCCTAAAGGATTATTAGGAACACCTGTTCAATTTCTCATTAATGCAATTATCTAATCAACCAATCACATGGCAGTTGCTTCAATGCATTTAGGGGTGTGGTCCTGGTCAAGACAATCTCCTGAACTCCAAACTGAATGTCAGAATGGGAAAGAAAGGTGATTTAAGCAATTTTGAGCATGGCATGGTTGTTGGTGCCAGACGGGCCGGTCTGAGTATTTCACAATCTGCTCAGTTACTGGGGATTTTCACGCACAACCATTTCTAGGGTTTACAAAGAATGGTGTGAAAAGGGAAAAACATCCAGTATGCGGCAGTCCTGTGGGCGAAAATGCCTTGTTGATGCTAGAGGTCAGCGGAGAATGGGCCAACTGATTCAAACTGATAGAAGAGCAACTTTGCCTGAAATAACCACTCGTTACAACCGAGGTATGCAGCAAAGCATTTGTGAAGCCACAACACGCACAACCTTGAGGCGGATGGGCTACAACAGCAGAAGACCCCACCGGGTACCACTCATCTCCACTACAAATAGGAAAAAGAGGCTACAATTTGCAAGAGCTCATAAAAATTGGACAGTTGAAGACTGGAAAAATGTTGCCTGGTCTGATGAGTCTCAATTTTTGTTGAGACATTCAGATGGTAGAGTCAGAATTTGGCGTAAACAGAATGAGAACATGGATCCATCATGCCTTGTTACCACTGTGCAGGCTGGTGGTGGTGGTGTAATGGTGTGGGGGATGTTTTCTTGACACACTTTAGGCCCCTTAGTGCCAATTGGGCATCATTTAAATGCCACGGCCTACCAGAGCATTGTTTCTGACCATGTCCATCCCTTTATGTCCACCATGTACCCATCCTCTGATGGCTACTTTCAGCAGGATAATGCACCATGTCACAAAGCTCAAATCATTTCAAATTGGTTTCTTGAACATGACAATGAGTTCACTGTATTAAAATGGCCCCCACAGTCACCAGATCTCAACCCAATAGAGCATCTTTGGGATGTGGTGGAACGGGAGCTTCGTGCCCTGGATGTGCATCCCACAAATCTCCATCAACTGCAAGATGCTATCCTATCAATATGGGCCAACATTTCTAAAGAATGCTTTCAGCACTTTGTTGAATCAATGCCACGTAGAATTAAGGCAGTTCTGAAGGCGAAAGGGGGTCAAACACAGTATTAGTATGGTGTTCCTAATAATCCTTTAGGTGAGTGTATATAGCTGAAAAGGAGCGGCTGAGTCAAGATGAACTCAAAGGCATAAGCTGCATCCAAATTCACATCCTGTCAGATTATGTACTGGATTTGATATACTATAACAGTAGCATAAATACATTCCCGGACATACTTCATTTGGGAACTTAGGCATTGTCCCGTGACTTGAATGTATAACATCGTAACAACAACCTAAAAAATAATTTACTGTGATTTTGTTCAACAAGTATACTTATACAACTTTCTTGGTATCACAGCACTTGGAGGTGTAATAAGCTGATTCATGGTTCTCTGCTATCTTATTTATTAAACATGCTGAATATGATTATTATGGAATAGTAAATAAAGTCTTAGCAGATGCAGTATCTATATTGTTTCGCCTACTGTTTTATGAATACTGAGGATTCGGACATACAACTCATCTGAGATACTACTTTTGGCATAATATTTAGTAGAGAAGTAGGCATATTTAAACATGGGGCTAGTCCTTGTTCACCAGTGGCCAGTTGCGCCTGCTTTACGTACATTACAACTTAGCCTATTTGTGGCGTAAATGGCCACTAAGTCACAATTTCAGCACTACTAAATATTTGAGCATTGCACCATTAAACAGGTAGAACGTAACCCTAAGTATAAACTAAATATTTACAGATGCCTCTAACCAGGAGTAACAGTTAGAATAAAAAAGCAGACTGTAATTTTATGATATCAATGAGCTCATGTTTTGCGTGACGGGCTCCAATCCTTTGATAAAAAATCAATCCTTTTTTTTTATATATTACATTAATTTATTTATTCTTTTATAAAATTCCACTTATTACAACAAAACGTATGTATCTTTTGGCACTTTTCCACTGCACGTTAGGGTTCAACTCGACTCTACTCGCCTTACTTTTCTGAACTTGCTTTTCCACTTCAGTTTAGTGCCGCCTCAATGTGGGCTGATCTTCATAGTTGCGCCGCCTCTACTGCCATGACATCATCTTAAACAAGCGACACAAAACAATAACAGGACCGCTAGCTGTTAGCTACTAGCTCATTGTGCTGCATAAAGAATTTGTTGCATGGTGGTTTTACACAAGTGTAACAGTTAAATTGGCCTTGTTGTTTTAGAAGCAAGCTTTCCAGTAGCTGATCAACTAAATAAAGTGAAGTTTTCAAGCAGAGTATAGAGTTAATGTACCATCCTCCATCGTGAACTCCAACAATGTCGTGGGCGAGTAAAGCTAAACTTCAGCTTTAAATATAACATTACACAACACAAGACCAGATGTTATTTAATTTCGAGCTGAACAAGTCAAAAGTCATAAATTCCAAATAAGTAACATTAATTCAGTAACTGATGTATGAGTGTTTTTGATTAACTAAAAAGAACTAGCTGATAAGTCTACTTTTTTGGGGAATCGGATTACACTGGTCACACTGTTGACCCCATGTCCACCTGGTATTAAGATGAGTTTTGGGTGATTCAATCACAACTGGGTCTAAAGTGTTTTGCACCGCCCCTCACCTTTCAATCAAATGCTAGGCTAAAGCAAGAGATTAAAGTTTTCTGTTAATGAGTGGCTTTAAAAGAAAATAACCATCTGATGTAAAAGAAAATTAAAAAGCGGGTACATACACAATTATGAGCACTTCATGGATCTTCTTTAGTGTGTCTGATAAACATATGAGATACACAAACTCCTGAAGCTCCTTTAATACAGGAAATCCTCTAAAATAAGGGATAATTCTGCTTGACATGTTGCATTTGTGCCTAGATTCAGTTTCAACTACATCTGGGAGAAACAGTACACGTTTATTTTGTGATTTTTAAAAAAAAAAAAAAATTGTCTTTTCTGACATTTTGCTTTAATATCATGCAGTAACACACTGACATGTTGATTGATGTATGTCGTACATCCCCTCCAAATCTGAACACAATTAGTCACAGGAGACGCATTTAAGTGACCAGCAATGTGTCTCACCTGACCACATATGAAAGGATCACCCAAGAAGCATCGTAATATCAGGTGGAAACTATGTCGTAGATTCAAAAGAATGGGCTCAAAATAGTAATTCGCTTGGGAATTGGACTACGCTGGTTGAGCTGTGTTTTTCTTTTTTAAATCAGCTCATTAGAGTCATTTGTCTAGTTTTGCTGCATATTTCACACTATAGATTCAAAAGAATCTATAGAGTCAATAGTTCTAAAATCAGGACTACACTGGTCATACTGTTTTTCACACTGTAGATTAAAAAGACTCTGCTCATTCTGGAAGTAGACTATAATGGTAACCTAACCCTAATCCTGTGTTTTGTGCTGTAGCATCGCTGCTGCTGAATTGCACTGCAGGAAATACTGTTAGAGTATTTTAGCACAGTGTTCCTTCTGCATTAGTGGAAAATTACACGTTGGGGAACAGTTAGTGGAACCGAATGTCATGAAAATTATACAGCATTTATTTTTTTAAAGAACCGGTTCTGAACAAGAACCAGTCCTCGGTTCCCAACCCTAGTAAAAAGCAGGTTGGTCTTCAAACAGCTGAGGTGTTCAGACCACGCATATACTTTGTAAGAGTTCTGTAGGTGTGTAGATCATTGTGTGTGATCCACATGTATCCTGATTTATCTTGAAATCTCCATGATATGTTGAGCTGCTCAATTGCCTTCTAATCTTCTGCACTAATGACAACTGCATTTTGTTCACTTGTATTGTTTAAAATTACAAATATACCATGTTGTCTCTCCATAAATATGAGCTCATTAAAACTGCATAATAATAATATAAATAATAATGCTCTATAAAATAACATATCACAAGCACAAGTTCCTAAAAGTATTTCATGTTAACCCACTAGCTACCCACCAACAATGCTAAAAATAAATAATTTAAAAGCACATTTTGACTGTATTAGCTTTAATAAAATCACTCCATGGTGAGAGAGCTATTGAGTTGAGTGTTTTGAGTGTGAGGCAGAACAATGACGACAGTGCCGCAGTGACATACCAGCGTACTGTACAATATGAGCTTTTGAATATAAACGCAGTGGCCTGCAGCAGTCAGTCTCTCTGTATCAGCTGGTGTTAGCTCCAACGACCTCAAACATACACTTCATCTGACTGTACACAGAACACATCTGCTTTATCGCACATAGACACACAAACATGGAATCTTTTGTGCAAAAGAAGCAGCAGACACATACAGATGTTACTGTATGTAAGAACAGCATTCAGAGATTATATTCTTCTCACCACATTTGTTCAGAGCTGTTATCTCAGTTACCGTAGACTTTGTCAGTTTGAACAAGTCTGGCCATTCTCTGTTTACCTCTCTCATCAACAAGGCATTTCCATCCACAGAACTGCTGCTCACTGGATGTTTTTGGCATCATTCTGAGGAAATTGTTGAGACTGTTGTGTGTTATTGCAGTTGTGTGTAGCACTGAGTGAGCAATCTGCCTCAGCTGCAGTAGGGGAGTGTGCCGTGTTAAAGGAATGGCTGGTGAGGACAGTGAAACAGACAACTGACTGTCTTCAGGGCCTGTGGGGGCCCACAAACCCTTGTGAATGCCACCATACAGAGTGTTTCATGCTGGGGTGGGAGACCGCATGCCTCCAGCTCCTCTCAGAGACATGCTTCCCGTGCCTCAGTCCCACTGCTGCATACTGTGTGTCTCTGTTTGAGCTGGAGGGCTTCTGCTGGGCAGCTTAGCATTGTCTCAGAGATCTCATCTATCTTACACATGGATATGACATACATTTGAGAGATCAGTTGACAGAACTGCTTACTGTCACACAAAAGGAACAAAGAACAAATTTGACCCGTTTCATACATTTGTGTGGTTTGCTGGAGGTTGGGGATGTGAACAAACCCCTAACCCTAAATATTCAGAGCATAACTTGTCCTGCACAGTCAAACCTGATTTATACTAATGCGTTGAACCTATGCCATACACCCTGTCTACGCTGCAACGGCTCGAGGTTGTCTACACTGAATGCGTATTAACAAATGTTCTAAAAAGAGAGCATTCACGGACAATCAGCTGTATATGCGGAGTGTACAGTGCGTCAGAAATAGAACGGAGGGTCCCCAAACTGTTGGCGCAACATGATGCAACGTGACAGTTGCATCCAGTGTAAACAGCATCATTGATTAGAAATGGGACCGATTTGCTTTTGACACGATGCGTTGATGCTGCTCGCATTCAGTGTAGACAGGGTGGTAGGCCATTTACGGTGTAGCCTGATGTGCACCTCTCCAAAAATTTTACTTTACTTGATCTAAATGAACAATTCCTGTACCCCAAAAAGGGTAACATCATGGCAATAAGAGTGTCAGTACAATAGAGATACCTGACATGAGAGTCGTTTGGAGCAGCCACACCTTATATGATGGAGTTCACATATTAGATGAGTGTCACTTCGCAAACTCCAGCCTGGTGAAATTATTACAGTCACACTGTTTCCTTTGTTCTTCTACAATAACTGTGTGGTAGGACAAAGAGTCTCTGTCAGAGACACTAGAATGCAGATTCTCTTGTGTTGTGCAGTACAGTTGTGGCTTTGTGTCGCTACACTGCTTTCAAACCTGACGACCTCCTAAGGAAGCTCAACTCTGAAACTGATCAATCTTTAGAGCTGTTAAACAGGGTCCAGACTTCCAGTCATTGATATGTTTAATATTAAATACTACATAAACTAGGCATCCTAGATAATTTTTTGATGTAAGAGTTTACTTATCGGAAGTTTCACATGAACAACCCTCAAGTCATAATTATGACTGGGAAACTAAGATCATTTTGATGCCCGAGTCTCCGAGTTGGACTGAGAGGCAAACTTTCAATGGCGGAGGAGAGTACATTTTCTGTAGTGAATGTTAGGTTTGATTCCTTTTTTGAAATACAGCTAATAGTTAGCACTTGCCATTTTGGTCATACACACTTATGTATATCGGCAACGATTTGATGCATATTGTACATTTTTACACTGAGAAAATAGCTTGTATTTGACCAAAATCCCATTATTGTCATTGTTACGTCAAAATAAGAGCTCCCCTAGAAATATGTAAGAATGAACCTGATACTGTCCATGTTTCCTGTTCTTTCCAACAACAAAGCACTTGAACGTGATATACTCGTAATTAACATTTCAGAAGTGGGAATTAGGATAATTCTGACAGGACCTGAAGGCAGCATTATATCAGCAAGTGTCAGACTATCAACAAGAGGTTGGCCAATTGATCAGTTTTGCCGATTAATCAGCACCGATAGTTGCTTTTAGAATCTGTTTATCAGCAAAAATCCACAATGATTGTTTGCTGATAGTTTTCCCTATCAGTGAAAGTAAACTGTATAGTTTTAGAGATATAAGCAATCACTGACACTTTGTGGGTATTTGATGTGTCTATAGCCGTCATTATGGTCAGTATTCACCATATTTATTACCATATTTTGTTATCTTGATTCGATAGTCATCAAAATTGTCTTAATTGTAGTGATGGCATGCAAATCAAAAATAAAAGTATATGGAATTGTTTACATTTTAGTGTTTATAAAAAATATTATTCATTTTGAGAGTGGTTTTTTGTCTCCGGTGTATTTCTGACTTGTTTATAGGTAAAAATCCTGCATTATGTACCAAATCTTTTTTTCAGGTTATTATTGGGAATTTGGTTGCACAATAAACTGCATCTGGGACTTGGTCTCTGTATCGCTGTTGGAAACTCTCAGAGAAGACTAGGAGAATTGGATAAATCTTCAGCAGGATTTTTTATTGTAGAAGTTCAGGAGCATCAGAGCGTCAGAACGTGCTGTCTTGCACTGCAGTCATCAAGTCTTACTTAGGGAGACATACATTGTATTTTTTAGGCATTCAGTGGGCAGTCCTTATTCATATTGGCTTTACACACAGGGGCGCAACAGAGGTGAGAAAATCTGGATAAGTATCACCAAATGGCTTGAAGCCTTGTCATCTCCAGCATGCCTTAATCTAGATAAAGAGTATCCACCAAGGTGCTTGAGGGGTTCACACCCAGGTAGTGCATTTACTATACTCAGAAAGTGATTGAATAAAAAAACAATAGCTTCCAGTCAAAGAATGGGACTGAGCCATCAAGAACCATCACAGGCAAAAAGGGGACAGACTTAGTTGGCATGAGAAACATGTTGTCATTCACATACACTCTCGGTCAAGCGGACAAAGAGGATATGACCATTGGGAAGTTATCTCACAGAATCACAATACCAAATAACCTTGAAAGCCCAATACAATGCATATCACTTTAGTTTTCATATGATGTCATATGAAAGACAGTAGACTACCTGATCTTATAGTGACTTAAATTTGCAATCCCACACCACCCTGTCACAAGAAAGACTATGAATTATTTTTAACATATTCAATATATTGATTCTAAAAACTATAGGCAGATAAATTGGATAACGACTTTCTTCACCTTAAGCTGTTTACACATGCAGCGACACTTAGCGACAAAACGAAAAGATTTGTACTGCACTACTGCAATTCATTTAAAAGCATGTAAACTCCTTTGCAGAATGTAAATTGTTTGGGACAAGAAAACGAATTCCTTGTCAAATTGGATATGGCCAGGTTAACCCTCTGGGGTTATATTTTTGTCATTACAGCAGAAACAACTTAAAATACTCTGTCATTTTTGGGTATACAGATAAGTGTAAGACATCATTAGAGACTATAAAGGGTCTACTTTTATTTGTGTTCACTCACAATAAGAACAAAATCTTGTGCTTTTGTAAAATAAAGAAAATAAAAAGGGTGAGCTTTCAGCAGTCTCTGTCTCCACAAGCATATTTCAGAAACAAGTCACAAAAATGAACTGAAACTCCGCGAATACTTTTCACACAAACATGAAACATATGTCTAAAGAAAGCTTAAAATGTCTACTTTTATATAAAACTATTCCAATTTAAAACAAATATTCTCCTGCAATGCATTCTGTTTGAAACAAAGCGATGTACAGTTTTTACCGGTCCATCTCATTATCTGTAATGTGATTACACCCACCAGCAGAGCGTGCCATTCATGCGCTAATGTGCTGAGACTATCAATGCAAATGTACACGCCCCTACTGCGAGGTTGTAAACATATTTCATTCATTTTTCTGCGCGTTTGCAATGATACACAGACCAGAGAAAGCTCCAGGATATTATGGAAGATTTAACATTTTCCTCAGAAGAAGAGTGGGACTCCGATGAACATTTGTATTTTGATGAACATTTGTATTTTGAAGAGAGATTTGATCCAGCTGAGGATACAATTTCAGACGAGTAAGTCAATTAGTTTTCATTAGTTGACATGCTATTTTATATATACATGTACATGTAAATTGTATGCTGTATGATATAAATGTGATATGTAATATAATATAAAAATAATATAAATGTTTAGATTATATTTTATCTAGTGTTTAAAATGCCTCATTATCATCAACAAAGCTTGTGATTAAAAATATGTGTTCAGGTGTAAATGAGTAAAATGCACTTTAAATATGCCCATATTAGAAAATCACCAGCTTATGATTTTTGAAGTATCATGTGACACTGAAGACTGCAGTAATGATACTGAAAATTCAGCTTTGATCACAAATTGCATTTTACAATATATTTAAATCGAAAACTGTTCTTTTAAATTGTAAAAAGAGTTCAGAATAGCAATGTTGTTTCTGTATTTTGATCAACTAAATCCAGTCTTGGTGAGCAGAAAAGACTTCTTTTAAATGGTAGTGTAGGTCTAAAATTAAGTAAAGTCTTTATGTAAAGAAAATATATAGTCAGATTACTTTTTAACTTAAAACTTGATTTTGATCATAAAGTCTCCTCACATTCATTCTCTATCCCTGATTGATAGGCCCAGGGGAGGGTCTTTGTATCCTCAGGTGTGAAATACATCCATATTCATGATAGTTCACGCCTCCTCGCATATTAACTATCAACACTAAAAGTGTCTTACAAAAGTTAAATTACTATACAGGTCCTTCTCAAAAAATTAGCATATTGTGATAAAGGTCATTATTTTCCATAATACAATGATAAAAATTAAACTTTCATATATTTTAGATTCATTGCACACCAACTGAAATATTTCAGGTCTTTTATTGTTTTAATACTGATGATTTTGGCATACAGCTCATGAAAACCCCAAATTCCTATCTCAAAAAATTAGCATATTTCATCTGACCAATAAAAGAAGTGTTTTTAATACCAAAAAAAAGTCAACCTTCAAATAATTATGTTCAGTTATGCACTCAATACTTGGTCGGGAATCCTTTTGCAGAAATGACTGCTTCAATGCGGCGTGGCATGGAGGCAATCAGCCTGTGGCACTGCTGAGGTGTTATGGAGGCCCAGGATGCTTCGATAGCGGCCTTAAGCTCATCCAGAGTGTTGGGTCTTGCGTCTCTCAACTTTCTCTTCACAATATCCCACAGATTCTCTATGGGGTTCAGGTCAGGAGAGTTGGCAGGCCAATTGAGCACAGTAATACCATGGTCAGTAAACCATTTACCAGTGGTTTTGGCACTGTGAGCAGGTGCCAGGTGCGTGCTGAAAAATGAAATCTTCATCTCCATAAAGCTTTTCAGCAGATGGAAGCATGAAGTGCTCCAAAATCTCCTGATAGCTAGCTGCATTGACCCTGCCCTTGATAAAACACAGTGGACCAACACCAGCAGCTGACATGGCACCCCAGACCATCACTGACTGTGGGTACTTGACACTGGACTTCAGGCATTTTGGCATTTCCTTCTCCCCAGTCTTCCTCCAGACTCTGGCACCTTGATTTCGAATGACATGCAAAATTAGCTTTCATCTGAAAAAAGTACTTTGGACCACTGAGCAACAGTCCAGTGCTGCTTCTCTGTAGCCCAGGTCAGGCGCTTCTGCCGCTGTTTCTGGTTCAAAAGTGGCTTGACCTGGGGAATGCGGGGATGTTTCTACTCCAGACTCAGTCCACTGCTTCCGCAGGTCCCCAAGGTCTGGAATCGGTCCTTCTCCACAATCTTCCTCAGGGTCCGGTCACCTCTTCTCGTTGTGCAGCGTTTTTTGCCACACTTTTTCCTTCCCACAGACTTCCCACTGAGGTGCCTTGATACAGCACTCTGAGAACAGCCTATTTGTTCAGAAATTTCTTTCTGTGTCTTACCCTCTTGCTTGAGGGTGTCAATGATGGCCTTCTGGACAGCAGTCAGGTCAGCAGTCTTACCCATGATTGCGGTTTTGAGTAATGAAACAGGCTGGGAGTTTTTAAAAGCCTCAGGAATCTTTTGCAGGTGTTTAGAGTTAATTAGCTGATTCAGATGATTAGGTTAATAGCTCGTTTAGAGACCCTTTCCATGATATGCAAATTTTTTGAGGTAGGAATTTTGGGTTTTCATGAGCTGTATGCCAAAATCATCAGTATTAAAACAATAAAAGACCTGAAATATTTCAGTTGGTGTGCAATGAATCTAAAATATATGAAAGTTTAATTTTTATCATTACATTATGGAAAATAATGACCTTTATCACAATATGCTAATTTTTTGAGAAGGACCTGTATTGTTTTGTATGAATGAGTGATCAGGATGGTTTTCACATCATTTTGTAGCAAAAACTATAGGCTAAAAGATCCAGTTCTCAAAAGTCTTGTGGACAAATGTTTAGTATGTGTTATATGACCTTATTTCAGTGACTTAAAATTTTAGTTTTTTTTTCAAAAACCATGCATAAACATTATTTTCTCAAAAATACAAACCTGTACATGCATGTTGCTCACATATTGTTGAGCTGACTTTAGCCATTAATATGTTTTTAAGCAACTGAAAAAAGCACAAATGTTGAAAAAAGCATGTTAAAACTTCTCCAGGGCCCAAAATACCCTCAGACCCCAGATGGTTAATAACATTAACGCTCAGCATCTGCATACAATCAAATGTCAGCCTGTCAAAGTATACTCCATATAACTGTGCGTGCATACCTAGGCAATTAGCGCATACATGCTATGACTATTTCTCTTCAGTAGTAAAATGTCTTTTATATTCCTTCAGACTCCAGTTATACAAATTCATGTGTCTCCAGACCTCCTCACACACACTCTTGACTTGCACATCCACTGTTGTCATTTTTACCTTCATCTCCTAATGTTTAGCTACAATTACATATTCTAGCACTTCTTCATGACAGCAATAGCTCAAATGTGAGTGTTGCCACCTTGTGGACCCACTAAGTAGTGCAAATAATTCTACGTGCATGTGCATTCAAAGATGCACAGTTAGAAAAATTGGGCTGAGTGCATTCAGTGCTCGAGCACTCTGGTGATGACGAGATTTGCGCCACGTGTCCTGTTGCGCCTTACCGAAGTATACCTTGGGCTTTACAATACAGGGACAAGTTGCTGTATGTGTGAACAGGGCTTTAGTTATTGGTATCAGAAAAATCCAATTTCAGTAAACCTCTTCAATTAGTTTTTAACCATGAATTATGTTGCAGTTTCTTATAAATTTAACTGCCAACTGGCAAGAAACCAAGTTTTACTTTCATTTGCCTAGTGTCAATTTTGAACCCTGCCTGTTAACATAATGGAAACTGAACCCACACACCTGTTAATTTATTACTGACGCTGAAAGTTTCCTGGTACTTTTTGATGTGTATTACGGTGAATTTGGATGGGGTTTTTTCCCCAAAGAGCATTGATGATGTATACAGAGGTTTGTGAGAGAATGTGTGCAGATCATGTTGACAGCAGGGGGATGGTGGTGGTGACAATGATGTTACTGTAAGAGCAGCGATAACTCAAGCGTTTGTGTGCAGGACTGGGCGAGGCAGACATGAACCAGAACAATGGTTGCTCCAGCAAGAGTGCAGTGGCGACTGACTCCATGAACACTGAAGTACATCACAGCAGCAGGACGCAGCCGAGCCCGGACGACCCGAATGCCTCTGGGCCCCGCCCACACTTGGTCCGCCTCTTCTCTCGAGATGCCCCGGGTCGTGAGGACAACACCTTCAAAGACCGCCCCTCGGAGTCCGATGAGCTGCAGACCATCCAGGAGCACGGAGGAGCAGGCTCAGAGTGCGGTTCCGAGTGTGCTGAACAGGATCCTGAGTAGAATTCCTCCTCTCTTACACTTCCCTCGCTCTGATTCCTCTTGAGAACAAAGCAAACAGTTAGTATGGCATCAGCAAGCTCCTCGCAGTCCACATTCAGACTGGGCCGCAGCAAGAAGAGCCCGACCGTTATGGATCAGATCGGAAAGTTCTTTGGAGGAGAAAAGAAGAGGAAGGGAAAGGTGAGGATTGAGTGGGCTTCATTTGACAATATCATTCAGACCTCGCCACCTGAGTCTTTCCTACTGCTCTATTGTGCTTTATTTCTGGAGTATTTGTTCGTTTATCAGCAGTGGTTGTGTGATTATGATTTATACGTTCTGTTATTCTTTACTTTTGTCTTTTCAATATTGTAATTAGAACTAATGTCCAGTAAAGCTTTTAAATAGATAAAGCTGCATTTTTTTGTGGTTCAGGGATTCAACGTACAGATATTGTGTGAGAATTAAGTTTATAAACCAAATTACTTTTATAAAATGTATAAGTATTTTAAATGCCTGTAAAATCTAGTATTTTTGCCACTTTTTCACTGACTGTAAATGAGACTTTGAAATGTAGTAAGGTACTTGATGTACTTGACTTGGTACCATGTCTCAGCAAGGACTTTTATGTGTGAAGAGGAAATTTGACATATCTATGGCCTTCCCATATTATCTATGATCAACTTGTGTATCCGAATTTTATAGGGATTTCAAAATCCAAGACGTTAATTTTCTCCATAGAGTCAGTACAGTCTGTCTTCATTGTACGGAGTCAGCACACTCATGTTGCGTTGATGGCAGTGGCATTTTTTAACACCTTAAGTGTGATCAAGGATGTTAAAAGAGGTTAATGGTTACATTTTGACCAACTTTTCCTATGTTAGAATCTATTGTTATTAAAATTAAAGGTTGAGTCCTCAGGGTTTTTCATGGTACAGATGGAGGCCGTTACGATCATCTTGGATCCTTAACTGAATTTGCATATTTTTGGAAATTATCCTTGAGGGTTGTTGTTATTGTATGTACATTATTTCTCTAGTTATGCAATTTCCAGAGCCTTAACTTTTTAAGATAAAAAAGTAGAGAGCTTTATTTTAGAACGTTAAGCAATTGTGTGACAAAAACCAATGTTGGGAAACTCTGGGAAATTAGGAAATTGCATTTGAGTCACTCCTTGCATGGGCATGTCAATGAAAAGGCTTTTTTTTTTTTTTGGCTTTTGTGGAAATATAAAATGAAATTGCCAAATAACTTCTAAATGATGTCATATAAAATAAATTCTGTTTATTCGTATTTTTAAAGTGACATATAATAGTTCAAATGTTGCAAAACTACTGACCTCCGCACAGTGTCTGACATTAAGAAATTTCAATATACATTTTGTGTGGACAGTAATTTGCAGGTGGAGAAGATGAAATCAAGACTTTTATATTTGTTCTTTAATAATGTGTCAGAGATGGTGAGATTCTGTCATCTTTCAAGCACCAGCTATATTATAGTTTTGATCAAATGTGTGTTGTGTCAGAGCTACATGCTGCTGCTTTCTCAAACATTCCTCAGGTTAATCTCTCTCTCTCTCTCTCACACACACACACACAAACACGTGTAACAATGTGAACTATAAGTGTTAATGTCTCTAGTATTTACTATTGATTGTTGCCCTTTTTAACATTTTGCAACAAAATGAGTTTGTGATAACCTACATATCCTGTCACCCCTCAATCTGTCCCTTAACCTGATCCTTA
The DNA here is from genome assembly GCF_025860055.1 of Xyrauchen texanus. Classification (NCBI taxonomy): domain Eukaryota; kingdom Metazoa; phylum Chordata; class Actinopteri; order Cypriniformes; family Catostomidae; genus Xyrauchen; species Xyrauchen texanus. The sequence continues at coordinate 44,040,124 of NC_068290.1, forward strand.
GCTGAGCTTTTTTCATCTTTATTTGCTTGATTAAAATCTATGGAACAAAATGAACCCTGGCTTTATTGTTTGTTTGTTTAGCTGTAACCTCTTTCTTTATGATGCTCAGAATAAGGCTTAGTAAAAATTTTGTAAACATGTATGTTTTTATGTTATGCTGTTGACAGTAGAAATGCTATATTGTCAAGATAAGTTGTATAGTTTACGAATTATGAAGTTTTTGTTATACATTACATTCAACAGTAATAAAATGTTACCAAGTGGGAAATCTTTGAAATGCACTAAGCACTTGCTGTATGGTCCTAATATTCATGTCAATATTCAGTTTAGGGTTAAAGGACTAAAATGGGCTATTTCATGTATGAAATAAGATTTCATTTTCAGCTCTGAATTAGTCTCTGATAGCTGATACTTGGGTGCTGGGTTCACATGGTCATGGAATTTAAAAATAGTGTTTTGCATGCCTGGGAAATTCATGGAAATTCCTATATACCTTTTTCTAGTTTTCCCCTGAAAATATCGCCGCTAGATATTGCTCTTGTGTCATCAAGTGGCTATTCAGACCAAACACATTCTTAACTTAAATAAGCTTGCACAACTGTTAAATTGTTAAATTACACATCAATTCTGATTCACAGTCTCCACTCTTTATTGAATTCACTTGAAAACAGGACAGGCTCATTTAACAGCGATTACGCACATAAAAACAGTGTAAGTGAACAGAACTGCTTATAACATCTCATAACACTCTGTGAACTTTTTATTTACTATCACCTTTGTGAAGATCTGAATCAATACATAAACAGATTCACATTATTAGATTTAACTGACCTTGGGGCAGATGTAGGCCCAGAAATACTTGCTAAGGCCCTGAATATAGGTGTTCTTGCTGATGTTATACATGTTCATGTGCACTAGCTTGCTATTCTTGAGACTTATTTAAGGATTTAGCTTTTAGATCACTAGTTAAAGTGAACCAGCAACAAAAAATTTTTGTTTTATTATTTATTGGAAATTCGGCAGAAAACAACTGTGATAAATCTTTCAAACTATTTTCTACATATATTTATGTTACATATGCAACAGATTGATCATTGTGTCATGTGAGCTATAAAAAATTGTCTCTGCAGAGAAATATGAGACATTACAAACTCTTCCCTCACTGTTGTCATGATTCCTGGATGTTAATGTTTTTCAGAGTTAACATCCTGAAAATGTATTAAGACAGTGGTAATACTTGTAGAAATGATTAATAGTACATTTTAGTGTTTTCATTCAAGTATACTGTACCTCAAGTATGGCTTACAAACAGATAACTTGTTTAATATGCAGATATTAAACTACACATTAAACTTATATACCCTTTAATTGGCTGATTTTATCCATCTTTTTGGTATGAAATGATCCTGTGATTAATTTGGCAGATTGCAGTGGATTTGAGACAGGTGTGTAAAATATTGCATACTTCACCAATAAACACAAATTATCACATTGGGTGTGAGATCAATGGAAACCACACATTATATTTCTTACTCTTGGTGAGTTTTTCCTTGTGTCCGCTCATTTGCTCATTAATCTCAGGTGGTGAGGGTAGTTTGGTAGGTAGGTATTTTTAAAAGCATCATAGTGTTGTTTACTGAGGCCAGTGCACAAATTAGAAAAGAAATCTTACAATTGTCTACCACCACCCACATAAACAGATGTGGAATCATGATAAAAAGCGAGGCAATTCTTTTATCTCAATTATGGCAGTAAGAGCATGCAAGGGGGAAGTTGTGTTGATGAACAGGTGGAATAGTGGGTGTGGTGACGTGAAGTCAATGTAGGGAAAAATCCATTCACAGGAAAGATTTTTAGAGAAATAAAAATACTTCATGAGGAAGTGATAAAGTAATGAGGAAGAATGAATGAATGGAAGAAGTGAGGTATTACGGGCGTCAGGTGATGCATTGTTTACATCATCCCAAAATAGAATAAAATAGATAGTCCTGCAAAAGATGGTATGGATCTCAACATCAGGATTGCATGAAGAGTCAGAAACAATTGAGGCAGCCAAATACATACTAAAAACTTTGGCAAGTTCTGCAAGTTGCTTGGAACAACATACCTGCCAACAACCTTGAAAAACTGTGCAAGTATTTTTAGGAGAATTGGTGCTGTTTTAAAGGCATGAGTGGTCACACCAACTATTTATTTTCTAATGTTTACTGCACTTTGTGTTAATTATTCATGCCATTTTTCACAATACAGCATTTTTCATAACTGCTTAAAAATTTAGCACAGTACTGTACGTCTTCAAACAATCAGTGGGATGATGGTAATATTCCCAGCATTTAACATCATCATACAAGTACATTTTTCAGAGTGTTACCTCAGTAAAGATGTGACTTGTGACTGCTGAGGGAGTTACAGAAGTCCTCTGGACACAATCACTGTGTGAGAATGTGAAAGTGAGAAAGAAAAACATGGTAAGTTTCAGATGGATTACAAAAGACCAAAACACAGGAAATACAAGTTTCCCTTATCGAGAGGTCTCTCCTATTGCGTAAGTAGCTTACGCTATGGGAAAACTCCATTTCTCGAGAAATATTGAAGTCTTTATGTAAAACGCATTGCAGCTGCACAGCAGACAGTGATGAGCGAAGCAGCTCGGTCATTGGCTGTGCTGCGGCAACTGCTCGAACCAATGACGGGGCGATTTAGAACGCGCCACCAATGGGGCGCGCCCGCTTCAGCGGCTCATAGCCTGCTGAAATTTGCATATGAGGGCTATATAATGAGCATCCCGTCATTCCGGTTCTTTAGATTTAATCTCCTTCAGCGAAGACCTTCTCTTCGCTGGATCCTCCGGATTATTGGAGTCTTTCGCCGCTGTTGACACGCATACAGCGGGACTGCTGAGAGGACGCCGGCACCTTCAGCCGCCTTCAAAGCCTTCTGCTACGCCATCCAGCGCGCATCGCATATCCTTTTTCTTCTGCAAGCGTTCGCCCCCGCGACGCTTTTTAGAATTAAAAGAGTGATTTTCCAAGGCGTTGTTGCAAATGCCTTCAGCCTGCGCCTCGTGCAGAGGCCCTCTTCACAACGGAGATCGGCACGTCCTCTGCACTCGCTGCCTGGGTCTGGACCATGCAGAAGCTGCACTCATTTAGGGCGTATGTCCTGAATGCGACTCCTTGGGCCTCGCCGAGCTGCGCGCTCGCTTTGCCGTTTTCACCGCAAGCGAGCCAGCTGCCCCCGACTTCGGTGATGTCACGCCGGCTCAGTCCCCGCGTGCATCGCCGCTACTAGATGTCTCCCCGCAGCCGGTCCATTTCACGAGAGCGGGCCTGCACCCCTCCAACGAAGCGGTGGGTCTCGTCTCGTTCGGCGCATCGGGGGACGACGATCGAAAGGATGACAGCCTCTCTCTTGACGCTGCATCTGACCCTCTCCTTTCTTCCCTGAGGTGCACGACGAGCTCACAAAGTCGTGGAAAGCCCCGCACTCGGCTCGCCTAAAGCCTTCTTTCTCTTCCTCGCTCTCCTCAGTGGACGGCGTGAGAGAAAGAGGCTACGAGGCAACTCCGCCCCTAGAGGAGACTGTGGCCAACCATCTATGCCCACCCTCCACCGCTGGATGGAAGACCAGAGCTTCTCACCCATCGAAGCCGTGCAGAACCACATCAGCTCTCACCGGTCGCGCATACGCCGCCGCCGGTCAAGCTGCGTCAGCGCTGCATTCGATGGCGGTTCTACAAGTGTTTCAAGCCAAACTTCTCCGTTCTATGGATGAGTCTGGACCTGAACCTGATGCTTTTAAGGACCTGCGCACCGCTACGGACGTAGCTTTGCAAGCCACAAAGGCCACCGCCCAATCCATTGGCCGGGCCATGGCTAACTTGGTCGTCCTTGAGCGCCACCTGTGGCTAACGCTAACGGAGATGAAGGACGCGGATAAAGCACCCTTCCTTGACGCGCCTGTCACTCCGAGCGGCCTGTTCGGATCTACGGTGAGAGATTTCACGGAGCGCTTCACTGCGGCACGAAAAGATTCGCAAGCTATGCATCACTTCCTGCCTAAGCGCTCCAGCTCATCTCAAAAACCGCTCCAGCAGCAGCAGCGAGCCAGGGCAGAGCCACCCGTCTCCCAGCCTAAGAGCAGACCGGAGAAGGACGCTCGACGCCGCTCGCGTTCCGCTGGCCGAAGAAAGCCGCAGGAGCAACGAGGCCCTCGACCCAGAATCACCCTGAATTCGGAGCCTCGTAAGTCTTCCTAGCAGCAGGAAGGAAAAGAGGAAGTACGTGTCTCGCAGATGCCGGACTGCTTCCTCTCAAACATTCAAAACATTACCCAGTCCCCTTACAGGCGGCTGGAAATGTCTATACAGCAGTCAATGGGCCAGTCATAAAACTCGCTCACCTGCAATCAAACGCCGTTTTTACGGCGACACACAGAAATCACCAAAAGAGTCATTTTCTGCCTGTGTCACTAGGGGTTCACATGTCCACACTAAAGTGCGCATTCCCACATATCAATACTGTCCAAACAGTGCCAAACACCTCCCCAGCTCAGGCTGGATGTCCCAAACATGTAGATCGTGTGCCTATTGTCATGTATGCACCGCTACACACAAGCACTGTTCCCACAGTTATAAACACTTCCCCAGTAAAAACGGTGTGGCAGGGCGGAGGGCGGGGCCGGGTCGTGATCCTACACACCCGGTCCCGTATTAGGCTATTTATGCCTCCGTGAGGTTTAAAGGTCGACTGCGGAGGGCTGTGCGGGAGAGAGAGATCGTTAGCGGACATGTCCGTCATGTGTGTTTGTGTTGTCTTTTAAGTTTTTCATTAAACTATGATTTATATCGTCAAGCCGGTTCTCGCCTCCTCCTTTCCCATCCTTTAACTGTTTTACAAACGGGAAGTGCTATAAGTGTAGCGCGTGTGCCTGCTGCATTGCACGCACCCCTACACACAGCTACTCACACAGTTTCAAACAGCTATGCCACAAACATCACAGATGTAATGCGCGAGCTAAGAAACTCCCCGCTAAATGCGGAAAGCTTTATGAACGTGGCACGCGTGCCCATAATGATGAATGCACCCCCACTTCAAAACACTGTTCATACAGTTTCAAGCACTCATGCTGTCGGCATTTCGGAAATAGCGCATGTGCCTGTACTCTCACACGCACCTCTGCACTCGGCACTCAATACAGCTGCTCAGCGCGCACCTGCGCCTCTGAGAGCTGTAGATTCTGTGTTAGCACAAAGCGATTTGCCGGCGGGGCCCATACGTCACTACGACACACCCCCAGCCGGCATTCAGCCCATATCTGTGCGAGCAGAAGCCTGGGAAAAAATCCCGACATGCCGAAATGGGTTTTGAACATAATAAAACACGGATACTCACTTCAATTCGCTCGCAGACCACCCCGCTTTTCAGCGGTGGTCGAGACGAAAGTGAGGAAAGATGTGTCACATGTTCTACGCACCAAGGTGCTCAAACTGATAGAGAAGGGCTATAGAAACTGTTCCTCCCTCTTTGAGCGAGGCGGGTTTCTACAGCCGCTATTTTCTCGTCCGAAAAGGACGGTGGCCTTCGCCCCATCCTGGATCTCAGACATCTGAACAAAGCGTTAATGATTCAGCTCGTTCAGAATGTTAACAACCAAACATATCCTCGCGCAAGTTCGCCCGGGGATTGGTTTCTATCAGTGGATCTGAAAGATGCTTACTTTCACATCCCGATAGCGCCTCATCACAGGCCTTTTCTGAGATTCAGCTTCGAGGGACAGTCATACCAGTACACAGTACTACCATTCGACCTATCATTGGCCCCCGTACATTCACGAAATGTATGGACGCAGCACTTTCCCCTGAGACAGCGGGAGTCGCGGATACTGAATTACCTCGACGATTGGCTAATCATAGCACAATCAGAGGTTCAGTTAATGACACACAGATCTTGGACTATCAGCCATTTACAATGCCTGGGTCTGAGAATAAATTTTGCAAAGAGCGTGCTATCCCCCAGCCAGAATATTTCTTTTCTGGGAATAGTGCTAGACTCAGTGCAGATGACAGCGCCTCTCATCAGAGCACGCGCTCTCTATTCGACGCCTTGCAACATCGTTCAAAGCGGTGCGCAGCGCCCCGTCAAACGATTTCAAAGAATGCTCGGCCTCATGGCCTCGGCATCAGCTGTACTCCAGCTAGGATTGTTGCACATGCGTCCTCTCCAGCGCTGGCTCAAGAGCCGCATCCCCACTCACGCGTGGCACTCAGGCCACTTTTTGATCAGAGCGATTCATGGCTGTATAAAAGCCCTGACGCCCTGGAAAGCCATAAAATGGTATCAAACCGGCGTGAGTCTGGGCGTGAATACGCAGAGAAAAATGATCACGACAGATGCCTCCAAAATAGGATGGGGGGCCCTTTACGAGGGCAGGCCTGTTTCCGGTTTTTGGTCAAACCCGGAAAAGCGCCTACATATAAACTGTCTGGAAATGAAAGCGGTTGCCTTGGCTCTCAGAGCCCTGCTTCCGTACCTGCAAAACGAACACGTCCTGGTCCGAACGGACAACATGACGGTAGTTTCAGTATATAAATCGCCAAGGTGGACTCAGGTCGAGCTCCCTGCACTCTATGGCCAGGGAGCTCATCCTATGGTCACAACACCACCTGCGCTTGCTAAGAGCAGCGCACGTGCCAGGCGTCCTGAACCAAGGAGCGGACATGCTATCCAGAGACAAAGTTCTCCCAGGAGAATGGTCTCTCCACCCTCGGACGGTTCAGTGGTTATGGCGAACCTTTGGCGAGGCAGAGGTCGACCTCTTCGCCTCCAAGGAAAACGCGCACTGCCCTCTCTTCTTCTCAAAAAGCACGGATGCGCTCGCCCAAATCTGGCCGAGCCGCCCCTTGTATGCTTTTCCCCCGATCACGATGCTGCCTCAGGTCATCAGTCGGATCAGGGAGGTGAAATGTGCAGTGCTCCTGGTAGCCCCACTCTGGAAAAACCAGACGTGGTTCAGTGACTGGTGTTCAGTGACTGGTGTGATACCAAGAGCTTGAACCCCAAAACGTGCAAGATACCGAGTGTACTTGCCTTTTTGCAGGAGCTGCTGGAGGCGGGCCGCACACCCTCCACGCTCAAAGTCTATGTGGCTGCCATAGCAGCGTCACACAATCCTGATAAAGGACATTCATTGGGAAAGAACGATCTGATTGTTCGTTTCCTAAGAGGCGCTAGGAGGATGAACCCTCCTCGCCCACCTTCGGTGCCGATCTGGGACCTGGCCACGGTCCTGGACGCACTCAAAGGTGCCCCGTTCGAACCTCTCCGAGCCGTGCACCTCAAGCAGCTCTCGCTCAAAACCACGCTCTTGCTGGCACTCGCTTCAGTTAAAAGAGTAGGCGACCTGCACGCGCTGTCATCAAGCGCTGCTTGCCTGGAATTTGGACCTAACGACTGCAGAGTTGTCCTTAGGCCAAAGCAAGGGTACATTCCTAAGGTGCTCTCTACACCCTTCAGAGCACAGGTGATATCTCTGGCAGCGCTATCGTCTTCAGCAGACGAGGACGACGCAAACTTACTCTGCCCGGTCAGGACGCTCAGAGTATATTTGGAACGTTCTGCCCTGTTCAGACAGACGGAACAATTATTCGTATGCTTTGGCGGCCGAACTAAGTGTCTCGCTGTCTCAAAGCAACGAATATCGCGCTGGATAGTGGATGCTATAGCGCTAGCTTATGAGGCCAAGGGCCTTCAATGCCCCTTAGGCGTCAGAGCTCACTCTACGAGGATCATGGCCTCCTCGTGGGCATGGTCGAGTGGGATACCCATTCAAGATATTTGTGCGGCGGCAGGCTGGGCCTCGCCTTCGACATTTATCAGGTTTTATAACCTACAGGTCCCTCACTACATTCCAACATTCTATCAGTCTGACTGTGGAATGAACTGGAGTATGTACATGCTGGGCATTATCTCCTCCCTTATAAGGTCCGTCTCTGACCGGCTTAGAGGGTTTATTATGCGTACCAGTACATAAAAACTCAGTACATAAGATATGTGTTTGTGTTTGTACAAGGAGCACCCCACCTTGTAGGTAAGGGCCCTGTCATACACCACTAAATAGCTCAGCCTCTGGCCGGCTCGTGGAACATCACTTTGCTTTAAGGCTCAGGCACCCGCCTCTGGCTTTATACAGCGAAGTCAGCATGCACGGCGTTTTACATGGGGTTCCCATAGCGTAAGCTACTTACGCAATAGGAGAGACCTCTCGATAAGGGAACGACTCGGTTACTAACGTAACCTCGGTTCCCTGAGAGAGGAACGACTATTGCGTAAGCTGCCGTGCCTGTGCTTGGTCAGTCGCTTCAGTCGATTGAACCTAAAGAACCGGAATGACGGGATGCTCATTATATAGCCCTCATATGCTAATTTCAGCAGGCTATGAGCGCGCGAAAGCAGGGCGCGCCCCCATTGGTGGCGCGTTCTAAATCGCCCCGTCATTGGTTCGAGCAGTTGCCGCAGCACAGCCAATGACCGAGCTGCTTCGCTCATCACTGTCTGCTGTGCAGCTGCAATGCGTTTTACATAAAGACTTCAATATTTCTCGAGAAACTGAGTTTTCCCATAGCGTAAGCTACTTACGCAATAGTCGTTCCCTCTCTCAGGGAACCGAGGTTACGTTAGTAACCGAGTCGATTCATAAAACACACATACCTGCTAGTACATTTTACATTTATGCATTTGGCAGACGCATTTATCCAAAGCAACTTACAGTGCAATTATTACAGGGACAATCCCCCCGGAGTAACCTGGAGTTAAGTGTCTTGCTCAAGGACACAATGGTGGTGGCCATGGGGTTAGAACCTGTGACCTTCTGATTAACAGCCCTGTGCTTTAGCCACTACACAAGATCAGTCCAGTCCTTCATTGTATTTTTAAGATACAGTCATTTGAAATTCTGTTCTCATAATCTTATAGGAATAGTTTGACCCATAATGACAATTGACTCATCAGGACTTTTTTGGTCTGTTTCTCACCCAAAACAATAGTATCGCTATAGAAGACTTGTAATATCCAACTCAATCCATGGATTACTTTTAGGCTGCCTTTATGTGCTTTTTGAATCTTGAAGGTTTTGATCCCCATGAACTTGCATTGTATGAAAAAAAAAAAACATCACAGATTCTTCAAAATATCTTCTTTTGTGTTTCTCAGAAGAAAGAAAGTCAATTTGGATGGCATTAGGGTTAGTAAATGATGAGAGAATCATCATTATAGGGTGAAATATTCCTTCAAATTAATACAAAAAAGTCATCAGAAATGACAAAGTTGAAGTTTCATAAAAGAAACCCTAGAATATCATGTTTTGTCACTTTTTTTTGGACGTTTAGATGTTATTTAAATTAAGTATGCTAGTTCTCTGTAAATTTTACTATTATAGATGTAAAAAGCACATTTTCATAATCATCAGTTGTTTGAACGACTTTTTGAGTAGTCTGTATTAAGGATAATAATGTATAGTTAGGCTCAGTTATGTTTACGTGACCACAATCACTTCAAAATAACTAACAGATATTCAACAAATAAACAGGCTAAATAACTATAACATCGTATAAAAATTTTCTAACATTGTATTTATTACTTTTGTAAGTAAGAAAAGTAATAAATAAGAAAGCTCTAATACAGAGCAGCACAAAACCGCTTATGTGCATCCTGAATGCAGAATGATGCACTTCAATGTACCACTTCAGAGTGATACTCGATACACAGTCAAAAGTGCAGAACTGCAAGATAATATTGCCGGTACACATCTAATTCATGACATCAAACAGTTTAAACCTTTTTACTGCAACTGGTTATTTAAGCAGTGTTTAAGCATATATGGCAATATTTCTCATGTCTATCAGTGATCATCATGAAATGTATTGTTGATTCAGTGCTTTTCTGTAAGAGCAGCACATAAAAATACTTATCCTAAAGCATTAAAGAAATAAAACTTGTTGCAGAGGGATTTGTTGTGCTGACTGTTATTCACTGTTTAGCACAGCAAGTGCTTTAATCACGTAAAAACACTTCTAAGAATTTGGGTCTCTCAATTCATTTGAGAATTGGCCCCCATTAAAGCCACCACCACTAATAATATAAATGTAAGCAGTTGACCCCACTACAACTGACTAGTCAATTAGTTGACCACCCTGGCACATCCCTTTTTGCTATCATTTCAGATGATAACAAATTAATATCTTGAAAAATAAAAAAAATATGTTGTTGCCACATTCACCATTAATTATAATTGTTTTGTCAGGCAAGCATAGTGGCCAGGTAACTCCTAGGACAAGCAGCGATCATTGAGTGTGTTAAATATCCAAAATTCCACACTAAGTTTTTTAGTTGAAGAAGTACAGCACCACAATGGGTAAAATCCTTTGTCCATTCTGCACAGATTTTGTCTAGATTCATATTTTTTATTGACATTAAAGTGTTATATACATTAGAAATTACTCCCTTCAAATGTAAGGGAATGTTTAAAATTGAGAGTGGAGGAATATGTGGGACAAAACCTTTGGATTAGATGACGAACTTGAAAATATCTAAACAAGTGTGATCTTGACGGATTGTATTTTGAGGAGAGAGTGGAGAACGGGGCAAAAAGATCATCAATAAAAAGATCACTAAATTTGACAAGACCCGACTGTTGCCATTGATTGAAGACTGAGTCCAACGGGAATAGGTGATTATTGCTTATAGGGCTGGCTATGGAGAAGTCTTTGAAACCAAAACAAATCTTGAAGGTATTTGCTACGACTGAGCATTGAGTATACAATGAAATACAAAGGGGCAATTTATATAAAGCTAAAGCAGGAAGGGATGATGAAGTACAAGAATTCAATGGTACTAATGATTACCCACATAATACATTTTCAGACACAATTAACACAATGTGAACAGAAACCTACGGGGCAAGAGGAGGGGGAGGGATTGAAGTCAGGTTTGAAAATGGCAAGGCAAATTCGCCACTGATAATTTTTTACATGTAAATTAGCTTTACGGCAAACTTTCAGCAAATTGTCCATTGTTGCCAAAGGTTTGCTGCAGGTTCAACACTAATTGAGAAGAGTTGCAAAGTTCTGGCAAACATTTGAGGTGAATCACAAGCTCATTTGCATGTGAAAAGAATGAGTGGCAAATTTTCTGCAAATTTGTGGCTAGTTTGCCAGATCTCTAGATTTTTTGTAAGGGAATTTTTAAGTTAAGAACTAACAACTTTTAGGCTAATGAATTTAGCTAAATGCTAACATTGGAATATGTATGCAACAGAGAGGACTGTGGTATCAAACTTTATTTGATCATTTAGTATTTCCCAATGCTTAAAACAAAGTATTTCAAATTGGGATTCACCCATACAAGCAAAAGCTTTACTCATGAATATGCCTTCACCATAGTTGGATTTGAGTTGTGTGTGGTTGTTTTGACTATATCATTTTTACTTTACTTAGGTTTACTTTTCCTAAACTGTAAAGCACAATGAGGATCTGTTCTGCCCACCCATTGAGATAACTGTCCACTACTGTAAAAGTCTGGATTGAAGACTTTATTGTGGATTTACAAGATGTGCTGTGAATTTTTCATGATCCGATATGTTCTCTTCATCAGGGCTCTTTCCGTGGTGCTCTCTCCGCCTCACCTCAGAGATCGAGCTCATCACCTCGACGCCAGACGGATGAGAATGCTGTCATGCATTTTTTCAGAACCATTGTACGTATCTCTCTCCTCCTTTGTCTATATTTCTCCTGAAACTGTCAAAAAAAATATAGCCACTTTATAAAATGCATTCAAGAATCAACACAGTGGCACTTGTAATACAGGTAAAAAATATGTATTTTGTTTAACATTTAATTGATGTTCTGGGTTCAATACTTAAGTTACAGTACTTAAGTATTCTACTAAAGCTCAATCAACAGCATTTGTTGCAAAATATTTGTTACCACAAAAATTCTGCTTGGCCCTCATCCCTTCTTTAAAAAAAAAAAAGAAAAAGGAAAAATGAGGATTAGGGTTCATCCCTGGTCCATCAGCAGAATACCCTTTCTGCTCCATGCAAATAAGAAAGTCACTTAACCTATCTTCTTGGTATCCTTGTGCAATAATTGTGCAAGTTACCAGGATTACAGAGTTTACTACTGTTACATCATCATGACAACAAAGTTTACATTTTGGATAGTGCTGGCACCAGGGACGGTTTTAGGGTCATTGGATATACAGAAGGACTTAGCCCAGAACTCTATGGATACATATGGAGCCATCCATTGATGAGATATCAGAATATAATACACTTTATAATAAAAGTTTAAATGTTATATCCGTGAGATGTCATGTATATATATATAGTAAATCTTTAAATATTACTAAAATTAAAAGGTCCCACTAACCTTTGTCTCGGCTTCAGATACACTCAAAGATCGGATGTACTTTAAAATGTTTAGAAAAACACTATATCGTCTCTTTCGGTTTTCCTTTGTTAGTTTAGAAAATATCATGCTGTCAATAGGCTACAATCTCACCAAGACAGTAGTACTGACCAGACACAGAGCCGCACAGTGAGAATTGAGTGTTGCGAGCACTCTTCTAGCATGCGCGCACATACAGTACAAGAGTGCTGGAAACCAGCTGCCACCAAGACAGAGCTTTTTTACTAAATTGAGTCTGTTTTTGGTATTATCGATACTGTGGAAGACAGGTATCATTAATGTATATATATTTATTAGTTTATATTACTTAATATTAAAATATATTGTTAAATTATTTGAATATAATTTGTTCAACTTGATACAAGCACTGCCATAAAATCGAGAGTTCATGGCAAATTTAGCTGAATAAAATGTCAGAATCTAATGTCAATTGACTCATTAAACATTTTTAATTAATCACATGCATTAACGCATTAATTTCTAAAGCTCTAATTTGAATTATTTGTGGGCTGGCCCTGTTTATGTACATTGTAATTGTCTTACTGAACAGACAATTTTTGCATTAAAAAAATCTGTCTAAATAATTTTTTGTGTTATTCAACATTATGACACGTAATGTTTCCATAGAGCTTAACTTGTATTGAACTTGAAAAATTCCTTTAATATTGTAGTTTCTTTTCTCCAATCAGGCTTCACCTTCTACAACCAAATCTAGGGTAAGTATTCATCTCCTCAAGTTAAAAGCTCCTTCCTTTCAAGAAATTGTATGCTAATTTTACTCTAGCCAATGTTGTGCTACTAAACATGCTTTCCCTCTTACAGTTAAATGGCCATGAGCTCTGAGTTCTATTTTCCTTATAAACCACCAAGCAAATACACTGGATTCGGGGTGATATCAACTAGGTGCTCTGTGATTTATTTTCTCTTCGAACAGAAACGAGCAGGTTCATGCATATTAAGTGCATTTGGGAGGGTGAAACTGAAACCCATAAAGGCTAATACTCATTTAGATAACATCTAACTTTTGAAGTAAATAAGAAAATAAAGCATTTAGTGCCTTTATATTCACGTTCTTACACTCATTATGCTAAATAAGCCTACAACTTGCGTGGTCATGGAAACGTAATAAACAGTTTTTTTAATGGCGTAAGAATAAACCGGTTGACACGGGTAGATTTTTGCCCATTACGCTGATTTTTTGTAGCATGTAAACACCTTTACCGGTGTTCTCACCGGCTAATCCAATGTGTGCACGTGTTGAGAGCATGTACTGTATCTTTACGGTTTAGCGTCACAAGTAGAGAACAATGCAATTATTTCAAATCTCAAGTAAACGCAGTTTTCTTGCTTAGTCAGATTTTTTAAATAAGCAGATTTTTTTGAGTAATTAGCATATTGATGTGCATGTAAACATGCAAATTGTTGAACAAATAAGAAAATTCTGTGTTACTTCAACAGTACCATTTCTCGTCAATCATTTTGTTTTTATAAGAACATACTGTATATTATTTTTTGGTATAACAGAGTATCAGTCTATTTGGAGGATGTTGTTCTATCTTAGGGTAGGAGCGACCGTAGACAAATTAACAGCTACAGACTCTTTCACAGGGAGCTGTGTGGGCATGTGCACAGGTTGAGTTGTGCTCTGAACACAGTCTTTGTCACAGTTTGATAAACTCGCAGACACCTCAGTCTCCACAGCTGGTAAAGGCAAGTTGAAGCAATGGCTTGTATTCCTGGACAGTCTCTAAAGGAGGATCTGGTGTTGTCTGTTCCACTGAGATGTCACTGAATGTGGGCCAGAGATTGAGGTGAAGGATCTATGGTTGTTAGGAGTGTAAATCGCCTTCCAAACAAGAACTGATTAGTTTTTTTACCCCAAAAACAAAGGTGATTCCACAATTTGGACATGTTCAATAGCTGGTGTGATGACTTAAGCATGTTTGCTAAGTTTGGCACAAACTTTGCACAGATTGTTAACAGTCCCAGGAATTATGTAAATTTACTCATGTTTGCAATGGATGGGGCCTCTACAATAAGCTTCACTTTTGAGGGTTTATTGTAGGACTCAGAACTATTGTTCCCCGTCTGTTGTTCACTTCGACGTTGTGTCAAAGAAGTGACACTAGGGGTCTCTCTTGAGCGCCAAATATGCCTCTGATCTATGAAAAAAGGCCAATGGGAATTAGGCAGACAGTATTTGCATACCCCGCCCCCGGACATACAGGTATAAAATCGGGCAAATACGTTGAGTTCATTCAGAAATTTTCTTCGGAGCCGATGGTCGTGTATGCAGTCAGCTGCGAGTTACACACCCGTTCCTGTTCCTCAGATGCTGCCTGCTGTTGGATCTACGGCGCACTTCGAAACTTTATTTTCTCTAAAAGAGTTAGTTTCTCTGAAAGAGCAAATACACAGCTGGTGTTGAACGTCCTTTTCAGGACGTGTCTTTTTAAAGACGTTTTTCCGCCTCAGTGTAGTTTTTGGATGCGGTTGATTTCTCCCCACCTCTGATGGTCATAAAAGCTGCCTTGTGTGCCTGGGCTGCGATTACACGCAGGAAGCATTTTATGAATGGTTTATGTCGTCATGGCAGTGGTGGCTCAGTGGTTGAGGCTCAGGGTTACTGGCCAGAAGGTCAGGGGTTCAAGCCCCAGCACTCTCAAGATGCCACTGTTGGGCCCTTGAGCAAGGCACTTAACTCTGGGGTGGATTATCCCTGTAATAAGTGCTTAAAAAGCATCTGCCAAATGCATAAATGTAAATGGCAGCATTGCGGTTGCGGCTTTCTTTTGTCATGACAGAAAGCCATTTCAGCTGCCCCCCACGCCTCACCTCCTTCCTACGGGATTGGGGCAGGTGCCGCGGGTTATGAAGGCGATTTAGGGACAATGACGGGCTCCGTTCGCTAGGTAAATCCCCTCGAACCACCCGCCTCCCCGGCACGCTTGCTTGCTTCTGTCCGAGCTCGGGATGAGTGATTTCTCTCCAATGGTTCATGTTCTCAGTGCCGCTCACAACCGCACCCTCCCCCGGTTCCTTTCTTCCTGGACGTGCATGACATGTTGAGTAAGCCGCCGGCTTCCTCGGTCCTCCTCTCTCACTACCCTCAATGGTGGAGCGCTCCCAGACCGCTTCCGCCCTGCATGCCATGGCCCCACCTGCAACCAACACCAGGCCAAGGCACTTCAAAACTTGCACTGTGCTTCTTGATGTGCTGCAGGAACTGCACTCAATGACCGATCGCGCCCCCTGGGCCATGAAGGTCAGAAGCGCCGGCACTCGAACGGGCGATGGCCACCCTTATGGTCCAGAAACGTAATCTATGGACTGGACCTGGTCGAAATATGGGAGGTAGACAAAGCATGCTTTCTCGAACGCCCCTGTCTCCCTGGGCCCAGAGGAAGTGCACGCTCCCATCACACGGACCCCTTCGAGGACCCAGAAGGCTCCCAAGTGTTCCTGAGATGGATTGGTAAACAGACCACACAGAGGGCCGGGAAGAGAAAAAGTTTCTTTTAACTGAAGTTTCTTCAGTTAAAGGTATTTTTTGCACGTTTTTCAATAATAGAGCAATTTCCTCTTTCTGGGTCACCTGGCCCACAAATGCCGTTCTCACGGCACTCTGCCACCACACCTCAACAGTCCCAGCATGCTAAGACAGGGACCCCCCGCCCTCAGCCCCACAACTGTTCCCTGGCCGGCCAGTTCTGACAAGTCCAGAGGACGCCGCTACAGGACCTCCTCCTCAGTGACTAACCCGCCCCCTGCCGGGTCTGCGGACCAAGGTAAGTGCTTCGCGTCCACGCCTCCCGACACCATACTACGTGCTCCGCCCCGCTGCAAAGCCCCGCCGGGTACGTCAAAAATAATCGTCCCTTTGGTGCCCCTAGCATGGAGCTTGGATGCGTGGCTTTCACTTCCTAACCCGTCACGCTGGCTGGCCCGGACCATTCGACCCGGTTACGCAATTCAGTTTGCCAGGCCCCCGCCCCCTTTCGCGGGCGTCTGCTTTACTGCAGTACACGGCGAGCGTGCCAAATCCCTGCGCACAGAAATCTCTACTCTCTTACTCAAAGACGCGATAGAGCCTGTCCCTCCAACTGAGACGAAGAAGGGTTTCTACAGCCCTTACTTCATCGTACCCAAGAAAGGCGGCGGCTTACGACCGATCTTGGACTTGCAAGTTTTCAACCGGGCCTTGCACAAACTCCCGTTCAAAATTCTCACGCAAAAACACATCTTAACTTGCAGTAGACCTGAAGGACTTGTACTTTCACGTCTCAATACTGCCTCGACATCGACCCTTCCTACGGTTCGCGTTCGACGGCCAGGCGTATCAGTACAAAGTCCTCCCCATCGGTATGAACTCCCCCCTCCTTGAGGCTGGATCTACCACCACACCATTTTTTCCACATGTGGCCTGAGTGGCCCATGTGACGTATTTTGCCACTTTACCTCCCCGTTCCTGGGCAGTTGTGGTCTCCACAGGGTCTTTTCCCAACTGGGTAAGACCCCCTTCCCACGATGATTTAGTTGGCAATTAATTTATTGTCTGTGTATTCTGAGTGTAGTCACTCCTTTGAATAAGGTGATGTGGGCAGAGATCAGTGAGGTACATTGCAGTTCGACTGGCAGCTTGTGGCAGTTCACTTCTGTTGACGGCCATCCTAACACCAAGGTTTAGGCAGTGGCCAGTGAAGTATCCCATGTTTTCTGGTTAGAGTTGGCAGCAGTTTTTCCTCTGTGAAGTTCATTTTAGTAGACTTAAGTAATGTCTGGATGGGACAGACTGCAGTTTCTACTACTTTCAACATGATACATAGCGGTGGGAGTCTGGTAGGCTCTGGTAACATAAGGATATGTTTCACAAGATTGAGACAGGGACAAATAGAATAATATTAGCGTAGATGCCATTTACTTTAAAGAAGAGTTTTAGAATTTGACAAATTAGGTGTATGCCTGGCTTAAAAGATGAGTCTATAGTCCAGACTTAAAATGAGAGAGTGTATCTGCATCCCAAACAATAGTAGGAAGACTATTCCATAGTTTAGGAGCCAAAAAGGAAAAGGATCTACCTCCATTAGTGGATTTTATGGCTGGGCATTGATATAGATTTCCCTGTTCAATTCCGATCCACAAGCTCTTGATTCGATTCGATTCCAATCTCAATTTGATTTGATTTGAGTACATTTCTGTTACAATGTTCATTTTGCTTAAATATTCTCTATCAGGTAATGCTCTTAATTATAAAGGAAACTTTTCTAGATAAAATTTAAAAATATTAATTTTACCAATAATATTTTATCATTGGTTTTTCATCAAATTCCTCACATTTTAGCTTTTGAATTTTTTTTAAATTCAGTATATTTCGTCAAGTAATGTCTTGAAATTGCATATATATTGTTGGTACATCTTTATTGTTTACTTGCATAATTTATACTTTTTACAAGTATTTATATTGATATGTACTGTATAGTACATATCAATATAAATACTTATGGTATTGCCTCTTTAAGACTACTGCCATCAAACTTATAATTTTAACACACAGAAAAAGGATCTCTGTGCTTATAATGTCTTTGCCATTACACTATTCAATCACTAATGAGTGAAATCTGAATATTTACCAGCCAGTGGCTAATCACAGACATTTTTAGTTGCATAGTGCGAGATTGGTTGCACATATGAGTGATTTAATTGCATTATAGAGGGTTGCCACATAAAGTGAAAGATTGATCTAGGGATTTAAGAATCAATATCATTCAAATTAAGATTGTTATGCATTGGAAAATCAGTATTTTTACCCAGCCCTTGTGGATTTTGATATTGTAGGTATTATTAACAGGCCGGAAGTTTACTGTTCTACAAACATTGGAAATGTGATTTTCAAAAGATAAACTGCTATCAAACATAACACCCAAGTTCTTCAATGAAGAAGACGACGTAACAGTACATCCATCGTGAGTCAAAATAGATTTTAGCAGCAAATCTTTTAGGTTTTTGGTCCAATAATTAGTACCTCTGTTATGTCAGAACTGAGTAAAAGGTGTGATAGGTGTAAAAAAGAAGAGAAATATATGTTGCACTAAAAGTGCAAACATTTTATTCAAAATAAGGTTTAAGTAATACAATATTATGTTTATAAATTTCCAGCATCACCTGTTGACATGTTACTGCTGTGTTACACACTGTCCCTCAGGCCATGCTATGCTGTTATATAGCTAGCTGCAAAGGGGGCTATGTTTCCCTCTCCCTGAAGGATTTACATCTTTTCATCATTTGTCAATGTGGGGAAGTCTGAAAGCGATTTTAGAAATTGTAAATTGTAATTGTCTCTGATGTTTTGGTATTTTTCACAATTTAGGAGAAAGTACATTTCCGTTTTGAACTCGCCTGTTTTACAGTGTTCACAAAATCTTTTGGTTTCCAGGAATTTGTGTCTGACATTTTCAATGGCTAGACTATGGCCACTAAGTCTTTTTTTTTTAAGGTTGAATTTGTTTTCTATCTCTAAAGGTACTGAGATATATCTATAGCATTTTAGTTTAATTTGTGTATTGGTTTCATCTTCTGTTGTAAACTTTTTCTTCGTCGTCGAAGCAAAAGGTGATAGTCTCAGCAATCCGACTAATTTAACTTACAATAGAGAGATCAGGACAGGCAGGAATCTCCTGCTGGAAACCCTGACAGGCAGGTGTGTGACATCATTTATAGCTCAAATAGTAAATTCAATCTACTAAACTTTCTCAGTTTATATACTATTGTACTGGAATCTAAATTAAACATTTAATACATTTGTAATACAACACTTCTCGGTGTACTGGGTATGTGTTTGTGGTTTGTTTAATGATATTTTTTATGTTTGGTTCACTGGTAGTGTTTGTACCTGACTGGTCATTGTCAAACATTGAGAGTGACCAGCTGGCTAAGGGTGCTTTTTGTGGCGTTTAGCCCTTGTGTTTGTAATGCTCTCGACTGAAAAGTGTTTTGCGTGCTGGATTTAAGGTGTTTCCAGAAGGTGAATGCTCTTTTTTGAAATATTAATAATTAGTGGGTATCTACCTAGTTTTGCTTTTACTTAAAAAAAAACTCTAGAATTCTGGCAAACTTGCTGGAAACTTGACACAAATTTGCAGCAAATTTGAGCTTGTGATTCGCCACAAATGTTTACCAGAAGTTTGCAGCTCTTCGCCCGTAGTGGTAAACTTGCAGCAAACCTTTGGCAACAATGGAAAATTTGCAGCAAGTTTGTTTTTACCTTTTTGTATACGCTTGTTGACTTTAAGGACCCCATAGATTCACCATCTTCCTTTTATGGAACCTGAATCTCTCAGCAATAATCAGTTACTTGGGTGAATAATGGTAATTTCCTCACTAATATGTTTAGTTTCCTGGTTTGGCTGGTTTCATTAGACTTTGCAACAGATAGAATTTTTAATCCCCATGATACTTAGAAATGTTCGCACAACTGCTTGTGCTTTAATTTCGTTAGCCAGCAAAATTAATAAAAAACGTTCAGTATAATTGCTTCACTGCTCCAATGATTCATCAAATGGGCCTAATCTATTAATCAATGCAGCCATTTTTTTAATTACTCTCCTTTTAGTTATTTCTCTGTCCATATGACTCCCTCCCAAACTTTTTTCCTTGCAGTGGAGACCAACAATCTCACAATCGCTGCACATAGAACTCCATCTCTCTTACGAGAACAGAATGGCCAGTACCTAAGACCCATGCAGAGACACTGGCAACAATGACTGTTTTTAAAAAAATAACAAACTCTAACGTGAGAAAAAGAATTTCTCATGAGAAGTTTTTATTTTGGGGGGTGTAACCCATATAGAAATATTATTTTGTTAATATACAACAATATATGCTTCCGTTATGTTTAATTGGGTTCCTGGTGAAGAACTACTCTACACATATTTCTAAAAATAAATCCACCAATCAGCAAAACAAAGCTATGCATTATGTGTGTAACTGATGCTTTATCTACATATTTTATCATTCTCGTGCAGCCACATATAATAATAAGGAAATGTAACTGTCGCCTCATAAACCATGATTATTTTTTTTGGCAAGCTTTAATGCTATTCTTTAACAAATGCTATTCTTTTATAACAATAGATGCATGTACTGTAAGCTAAACTGCACAGTCAAAATCCACAATTAAAACAGAATAATGACCAACACCAATTTGCTTCCACGATTCTTTAATTGACAGACAACAGTCTCTTGGGGTTACTTAGAATGGTGCGAAAAACAAAAAACAAATCCAGTGAGCAGCAGTTCTGTGGACATTTACATTTATGCATTTTGGCAGACGCTTTTATCCAAAGCGACTTACAGAGCTCTTATTACAGGGACAATCCCCCCAGAGCAACCTGGAGTTAAGTGCCTTGCTCAAGAACACAATGGTGGTGGCTGTGGGGATCGAACAGAAAGCTGAGGCTGCAGTGGGCACAGGCTCACCAAAACTGGAGAGTTAAAGACTGGAAAAACATTGCCTGGTCTGATGAATCTTTATTTCTGCTGAGGTACACAGATGGTAGGCCCACTGCAGCCTCAGCTTTCTGTTCTTGGCTGGCAGAAGTGGAACCTGACGTGGTCTTCTGCTGTTGTAGCCCATCCACCTCAAGGTTCGAAATGTTGTGCATCCTGAGATGATATTCTGCTCACTACAATTGTACAGAGCAGTTATCTGAGTTACCGTAGACTTTCTGTCAGTTTGAACCAGTCTGGCCATTCTCTGATGACCTCTCTCATCAACAAGGCATTTCCATCTGCAGAACTGCCGCTCACTGTTTTTTTTTTTTTTTTTTTTTTTTGGTACAATTCGAATTAATCTCTAGAGAGTGCTGTGTGTGAAAATCCCAGGAGATCAGCAGTTACAGAAATACTCAAACCAGCCCGTCTGGCACCAACAATCATGCCACGGTCCAAATAACTGAGATCCTATTTTTCCCCAATCTGATGGTTGATGTGAACATTAACTGAAGGCCCTGACCCGTATCTGTACTGCTGCCACACAATTAGATCATTGCATGAATAAGTAGGTGTAGGTTCCTAATAAAGTGAGTGTAGAGTTGCTTGATTCCAGAATTTTTGCACAAGCTAAACATGGGGTATTCTAGTTCCAAATATCTTTTCTCCAGAGTTTAGTTGCACAGAAGAGAAGAGTAAACTGAGCATTTATGCTTTTAGCATTTCAGTTAATTTTAACATGTCTCAAGCTCACAGAACACTAACAAAATGGTTCCTTCCCAATTACTGGAGAGGGATTAAATATAAGCATCCACAAGCACTCACTATGTGCTTTACTAACAGGGAGAGCAGAAGTCACAGAGCTCGGCAAAAGGTAAAAAAGGACGTGGAGACAGTCAAGGCACTTTAACCAGGATCTTCAAAATGGTAACAGTTTTTTTCTTTATGTATCAATGATGAAAATATAAAATCAGCAGTGATTTTCAGCTTGTGTTTACACCGTCTGTTTTAGGGAGGAAGCCAGTCTGCCTCATCTACCAAGCGTTGAAGACCCAGTGCCTTTTCCCCATTTAATAATTAGGAGGAAAGGAAGAAGGATGAAAAAATACCAATTTGTCTTTTCTTATTTTTCTAATTTAGTAACAAAGACTTGAATAGGCTTTTGCATTGATTGATATGTGACAATACAATCTGTGTCCTGAGACTTAGTATTCCTGTTTAGTCTTGTCAGAGTTGTACTAACACTGTGTGTAATCTTTGGTGAGTTGCTGTCTGATTGAACTAACTAGTCACTGATAATGAAGCTGAGTCAGTTTGAGCTCCTCTCAGGACTGGTTAGGTCAGCAGCCATATGTCTATAAATGTTTCTGTCTTGTCTCTGTAGTGCTCAAAAATACTTAACTGTGCAAAGCTTTAGTGTGGCCAGTATCTCTCTCAGTATTTTGTTTATTAGATCCCAATAATTTTTTCTACATGGCTTACACGCTTCATTTCTCTATGAGCACTCTTACCAGAACAAAATGTTGTATAAGATGCCAAGATGTGCACCGCATATCCTATAGTCTGTTGAACATATGTCATGTGTGTCCTTGTATTATTGACAGACTTCCCTAACTGGCTTTTTCAACATTATGGGAATTTTTATCTGGAGATTGCGTCTTAATTTAGTAGCAGAAAAACCTGGCAGCGTGTTTTAAAGATTAGACTAGGCTATATGTTTCAGGCCCTGTGCTAATCATTCATTTGAGCCGACATTTTCATTAGGGATCAAAAGCCATAAAACCACAAACAAAAAAAAAAGATGTCTCATACAAACTAAAACATACTATATGTTGTTTATGTTGATGTTACAGCAGTATCACTAATAGGTGGCAACAATTAAAAGTGGGAAAAAATCTGTTTTTGTGTTTCTCTTTTTTGCAATTTTTATTCTCTCAACTGATTTTACATATTTCACCAAACTAAGGTCAACATTCTCAAAATGATTTACATAATTTACACATTTAGCTGGAGCCTATTCCAGCTGCCTTGTGCCTAAGGCAGGGAAACATCCTGGACATGTGGTCAGTTCATGTCATGGCAGATTCCCAAAACAGTCATCAAAGTTCAGTCGACCACGATTTCTCAGAGGCGCAAAGTTGAGATTCAAAAAATAGACTTTTATTACAGAGTAACAAAGCCGAGGTGGTCCATGGAGCATCTGAAATTACACTTTAGAATCATGCAATTTTTTTTTATACAGTTTCTGTTCCACCTTATCACTTTTAGTGATGGCCTCTTCATCCAATAAAATCATGTTATGCCCCCCTAGTTTCGTCATCACCATCTCCCTTCTAGCTGGTCATCCTGACCAAACTTGCTTCAATAGTGGCAAAAGCATGACTATTTCATTTCATATGCATAAAACACATTGTAATCACTTCATGTGGTTACATATTTTATATTAACTAACAATAATTACTTTCTGCATTAATTTGATTAGTATATTAAATGATTTCCCTTATTGGTTACACACATTCCTGCAAGGGAAATGTGTACACACCCACATACATTCATGTAATTTCATTTCTAGCACTAATTAATGCACGCGTATCCTCTGCCTCTTTCAGGCAGGTACCAGACAGTGCCTGGCTCTATTCTTATTAAAACATTCGATCATCCCTTTAGTATCAATACACACACATTTGTTCTGGGTCATTCACAGAAAGGTTGTAATTCTCCATAGAGAACTTAAGCGGCAATTTTCCCTTGATTTGCACTTTGATTATTAAACAGAGTAAATTATAATTAAATCAATAAATGAATGATTAAATATCTAACATATTGAATAACATTAATAATGCAGTTATTCATAGTACATTGATTACACATTGACATTTTTAGATCATTGCATACATATTAATTCAATTATTAACTGAATGATTAAATAAAATATCCATCATAGGACTAACACACAAAGACATTCACACTCTCACTCTCACCTACGGGCAATTTAGAGTTTTCAATTCACTAGACCTGTATGTTTTTGGACTGTGAGGGATACCGGTGCACCCAGAGGAAACACACACATACACAGGGAGATCATGCAAACTCCACACAGAGCGCCCTGAGTGAGCTGGGACTGGAACCGGGGACCTTCTTGCTGTGCTAGCCACTGTGCGCCCTATATATTTTTCTTGATTTCTCAGACCACTACACACAGATTTCTCCAATTCAAGGCTTATGCTTTTGAAACAAGTCACACAGACAACTAAATGTGTGTGCAATTATTTGATATGTGCTGGATTAGTAGACACATCAAAGGAAATGCAGTTAACAAAGTTTTCACAGAATTATCACGATTTTGCTATGACTAACATATAATGAGAAAAAAGTAGGAAATACGTGGGAATAAGATGTGATGATGAAAGGGGAAGATTTTTTCTATGGTGGGCTTGATAAATATGTAAATTAGATCAATTAATGGGATAGTTCACACAAAAATACAAATTCATGTTTAAACTAGGGATGCACCGATGTATCAGCCAAACTTCGGTAGCGGCTGATATTCGCCTTGTTGACTGACATCGGCCTATTGGCATTCACCGATGTCATTCACCGATGGCAGTGGCCGATGTTTATCTGTTTATATGTCTTGGTTATTTGCGGTCAACTTGGACAACAGTTGCCTACCCAGCTGCAGTTTCGGAGAAGATCCAACAGGTGGAACTATGATACCACCCACAGCCACTGGCTGGATACGACTCTGGCAAGAGGGCAAGTAAATGTCATTGGTGTTGTAGAAATTGTGATACTCATTGATCAGTAATAGTCATTGCAAGGAAATGCCCCAGTGTCTGAGGAATGCAGAGGGGTAGGATCTGCTTCTGTGGGAGACCTTGGGGGAAAAGAGGTATAAAAAAACAAGTCAGCCCTCCCCTTCAGTGTCTCACTCATGGCACAGATTAACTCCTGTGTAATGACTGGGTCCTTCTTGCAAGAATCATTTCTTTTAAAAGACTGTTTGATTCAGAGTTTCTCTTACGCAGTGATAATGGTTGGTTAATAATTTTTTTGCCACAACAGTGGTTAGACAGACCAACAATTTCAAACTAAAAAATAACATACGTCAACGATACATATAATGTATTTATAAATTGTGTGTTTTGCACTTATAATTGTTAAAGGAATTGTTATTTTCATATTTGGATATTTATTTGACATTCTTCATCTGGAACTCTTCACTTCTGCAGTAGACAGTGTTTTTCAAAAGCATAGACAACTTGTTATGTTAAAATATATTATTATAATTAAATTCCACCATGAAAGTCTGCACATGACATCCCCGTTCTGTCACGAGGATTTAATTTATAAATGATCTTTTCCTTTAGAAATTAGATTACTTGCAAAAATATTAACATTACCCTTCAAAACACTTCAAAAGGACAGACATAATAATAATTTCCCCATGTTTCCTGTTTTCCTCAATACATTCCTTCACTTCCACCATGTAACATTGAGTAAACGACATACAAGTGTTTTGAAAGACCAACAATATCAAACAAAAAAATAACTCCTGTTGTTACACGACAATGTATGCCATATCAAACAAATGTAACCTGATTTCGTCTTGATTAAGGTTAGCAAACCCTTAAATAAATAAAACATTTGTTATTCAACTACATATCAACAGAGAAAGCGTTAAAAGCATAAGATTAAATGTTTACTGATAGTGACACCTAGTGGCCAAGGTTGGTAAGGATTTCTTTGGAGAAAATCATATTTTTGAAAAAAAATTAAAAGAGAGAAAAAAATTAAGACCACTCAGGAAGGAACTGAGACACTATTTTGTTTTCCCCACCTTGCGGTTTAGGGCTTCCGTTAATAAGAGTTAACGTCAGCCAATTTTGCTGTAGAAAACAGATGAAGAAGCGAAGAGCAACTAGATGCAGATCTAAAGCGCTGTTAGCAAATTATAGAAGTGAAAGTCTGAAAAATAGAAAAGATTTGTTTAATCTTAAACTAAAGCTCTAGAAAAAGAGATAAATACCGAGAAGTGAATCGAGATGAAGTAAAATAATTTATTTCACTGTTCATCCAAAATAAGCCTGAAGAAAAGAAGTTTAGTTAGTGATCAAGGAAATCGGTAAGTTTAATCTTTTATGCTAAATATAAATGAGAATCAGAAACGTTAACTTGTTTATTGAGTGAACTTATTTGAGAAAATGTGTTGTGTAAATGCTACCACAAGGTATCGCCAAAGCTAATTAATGTATTAAGAGATTGCAAAGTTAAAACTAGATAGGTACATTTCCTGAAGAAAATGTGAGTGGTGCTTGCCGTGGCAAAACTCGTCAAATAGCATGCTTGAAAAGAACAAAAATTATGGTCATAAATAAATCAACCCAGAAGTCTGTACGATTTTTTGGTGCAGAAATATGTGATTTGTTACTAGGTTGCTAGGGTAAGCCCATGTGGTTGCTATGCAGTTAGCAAGGTAATACAATACATGGCTCCTTTCCATCCTGAGTGAAAGAAGTCAACCCGGAAGTCTGTACTGTTTTCTGGTGCAGAGATATGTGATTTGTTACTGGGTTGCTAGGGTAACCCCATCTGGTTGCTAGGAAGTTTCCATAGTGATACTAATGAAGTCTCCTTGCCATCCTGTTTGAAATAAATCAACCCAGAAGTCTGTACGATTTTCTGGTGCAGAAATATGTGATTTGTTACTCGGTTGCTAGGGTACTATGTGTAGTTGCTAGGGAGTGGCTTGGCAGCTGCCAATCATGAAATTCCAAAGGCTGCTTGTCAGTATGAATGATATAAACCAACTCCCATGCCTCTGTGACATTCAGAATGGAAGATATCCCTCTATGGATTTTGGTTGCTAAGGTGCTCGACAATGGTTGCTAGGGAGGGGCTAGGAAGTGTTGAGGTGATTCATGATTGGCTGTTTGCTGCCCCGAGTCAAACGAGACCACCCTTGTGTTTGTATGACACTTCTATCCGGAGATATCCCTTTGATCTCTTTCATTATAAGTCTATGGGACTTGTTGCTAAGGTGCTCTAAATGGTTGCTAGGGCGTGGCTTCATACCTTTGCAATGATCCTGAGAGACTGATTGGTCGTCTGAGTAAAATGAGGCAGGCCCCTTGTCTCTATAACACTGTGATCCAGAGCTATGTTTAATAAAAAATCACTATTTCATGGTCCGTCCTACACCATTGTAAGTCAATGGGGGCAACTTTGGACAGCTCCTGCCCCCCAGGGGTGCAAATTTTACCCCATATTGAGGTATGCTCTTACAGAGCCTGCCAGCCTCTTCAAATGTGGCAAATCACACGTTTCTGCGAAATCCTCGCTCGGAGCTGTGACGCGTCAAAGTTTGTCTCAATGTTAAGTCTATGGGTTTTTCGGCCGCTTTTTTGCCCCTGGGGCAAATACCGTACCCCCGATCGCTTATAAAAGTCATAGCACACGTGTCCTCAATAGGCCGTTCGATTTGACACCTCATTCGTGGGTCTACGCCAAACGGTGCGGGACGAGTTACCTGCCGAAGTTTTGTTAAGAGATATAAAAATAAAAATAATAATAATAACTAGATAGGTACATTTCCTGAAGAAAATGTGAGTGGTGCTTGCCGTGGCAAAACTCGTCAAATAGCATGCTTGAAAAGAACAGAAATTATGGTCATAAATAAATCAACCCAGAAGTCTCTACGTTTTTCTGATGCAGAGATATGTGATTTGTTACTCGGTTGCTAGGGTAAACCCATCTGGTTGCTAGGCAGTTACCATAGTGATAGTAATGAAGTCTCCTTGCCATCCTTATTGAAATAAGTCAACCCGGAAGTCTGTACTATTTTCTGGTGCAGAGATATGTGATTTGTTACTCGGTTGCTAGGGTAACCCCATCTGGTTGCTAGGCAGTTTCCATAGTGATAGTAATCAAGTTTCCTTGCCATCCTGAGTGAAATAAATCAACCCAGAAGTCTGTACTATTTTCTGGTGTAGAGATATGTGATTTGTTACTCGGTTGCTAGGGTACTATGTGTAGTTGCTAGGGAGTGGTTTGGCAGCTGCCAATCATGAAATTCCAAAGGCTGCTTGTCAGTATGAATGACATAAATCAACTCCCATGCCTCTGTGACATTCAGAATGGAAGATATCCCTCTATGGATTTTGGTTGCTAAGGTGCTCGACAATAGTTGCTAGGGAGGGGCTAGGAAGTGTTGAGGTGATTCATGATTGGCTGTTTGCTGCCCCGAGTCAAACGAGACCACCCTTGTGTTGGTATGACACTTCTAGCCAGAGATATCCCTTTGATCTCTTTGATTAGAAGTCTATGGGACTTGTTGCTAAGGTCCTCTAAATGGTTGCTAGGGCGTGGCTTGATAGCTTTGCAATGATCCTGAGAGACTGATTGGTCGTCTTAGTAAAATGAGGCAGGCCCCTTGTCTCTATGACACTGTGATCCAGAGCTATGTTTAATTAAAAATCCCTATTTCATGGGCCGTCCTACACCATTGTAAGTCAATGGGGGCAACTTTGGGCAGCTCCTGCCCCCAGGGGTGCAACTTTTACCCCATATTGAGGTATGCTCTTACAGAGCCTGCCAGCCTCTTCAAATGTGGCAAATCACACGTTTCTGCGAAATCCTCGCTCGGAGCTGTGACGCGTCAAAGTTTGTCTCAATGTTAAGTCAATGGGATTTTTCGGCCGCTTTTTTGCCCCTGGGGCAAATACCGTACCCGATACGCTTATAAAAGTCATAGCACACGTGTCCTCAATAGGCCGTTCGATTTGACACCTCATTCGTGGGTCTATGCCAAACGGTGCGGGACGAGTTAGGTGCCGAAGTTTTGTTAAGAGATATAAAAATAAAAATAAAAATAAAAATAAAAATAAAAATAATAAGTATGTGAGATTACAATAGTGATGCTTTGCAAGCACCACTAACTAGATGGGTACATTTCCTGAAGAAAATGTGAGTGGTGCTTGCCGTGGCGAAACTCGTCAAACAGCGTGCTGTAACTCGAAAAGAACAAAAATCGCGGTCATAAATAAATCAACCCGGAAGTCTGTACGATTTTCTGGTGCAGAAATATGTGATTTGTTACTCGGTTGCTAGGGTAAGCCCATGTGGTTGCTATGCAGTTACCGAGGTGATACGATATGCGGCTCCTTTCCACCCGAGCGAAACAAGTCAACCCGGAAGTCTCTACGTTTTTCTGATGCAGAGATATGTGATTTGTTACTCTGTTGCTAGGGTAACCCCATGTGGTTGCTAGGCAGTTACTGTAGTGATACTTATCAAGTGTCCTTGCCATCCTGATTGAAATAAATCAACCCAGAAGTCTCTCTGATTTTCTGGTGCAGAGATATAG